>NW_026527155.1:0-261350 GCF_022682495.2 Desmodus rotundus | reverse complement strand
GGTCCCCCTTTCCGCTTGGGAGAACATGGGGAGGCCCCCTGGACATTGCTTTTCTCCAAGCCTCGGATGGCTGTTTTCGGGCCTACACCTGGCCGCGCATGCGCACTCAGGCTCCCCCAACACAAGTCTCCCTCGGGTCACTTGCCCACCCTTGAGCTGTCTGACCATTTGCACAGGGTCCCTAGGCACCTGCCTGGGAAACGGAAGCCCACCCTGCCACCCAGAGGACCGCGCGATTCCCCATGGGCCACACTTCCCAGCAGCTCTCCCAGCTCCTCACAGACAGTGTGCGCAGGAAAGACTTGGGGACCGGGGGCCTGGGTCGGGGATATTCCAAGGGGCTCTCTGAGGGCCAGGGGTCCTCTCTCACCCGGTGAGTGCCCACGCCGTCCCTTGACCCTCCCACCACACCTGATTCCCGCGATAAGCGGCCCTCCAACTCCATGGGGCCGGGACACCTGGGCCGGGTGTGTGAGCAACTGGCTTACGTGGAGGCAAACCTGCAGACCCTCCGGCCCGAACCCACCACTGCGAAGATCCCCGTTTTCTTCAATCCATAAAGGGGTCCTCCTTGAGGAGTGGAGGAACATGGGGAGGCCCCAGGAGATGGCTATTCTCGGAGCCGAGGCTGCCTGGTTAAGGGCCAACACCTGGGCCGCGCATGCGCACTCAGGCTCCCCAGCACTCGCCTCCCTCAGCTCATGTGACCCACCCTTTAGAGATCACAGCAGTTTCACAGGGTCCCTGGGCACCTGTCCGTGGACACAGGAACCCTCCCTGCCACCTAGAGGACCACGCGATTTCCTCTGGGGCACAGAGCCCAGAAGCACTCCCAGCCTCGCACAGACTCTGTGCGCAGCATAGACTTGTGGACCAGGGGCCTGGGCAGGGAATTTTCCTGGTAACTCTCTAAAGGCCGGGTGCCTCTGTCGCTCGGGGAGTGCCCACGCCGTCCCTTGACCCCGCAGGAAACTTGCATCCAGCCATAGGCAGCCCTCTGCCTCCACGGGGCTCAAACAGCTGGGCCCGGTGTGCGAGCACCTGGCGTACGTGGAGGCAAACCCCAGACCCCTCCGTCCCGTCCCTACCACTGCAAAGATCCCCCTGTTCTTCCATGCATAAAGGGGTCCCCCTTTCCGCTTGGGAGAACATGGGGAGGCCCCAGGAGATGGCTATTCTCCTAGCCGCGGCTGGCTGGTTTCGGGTTTAGACCTGGGCCGTGCATGCGCACTCAGGCTCCCCACCACAAGCCTCCCTCGGGTCATGTGACCCACCCTTAGGGGCGAAGTGGCCCACCCTTCAGGGGTCACGTGACACACCCTTGCGCGGTCACGTGACCCACCCTTCGGAGGTCACGTGCCCCGCGCTTGAGGGGTCTCGGGACCCACCTTGCAGGGGTCACGTGTCCCACCTTGGAGGGGTCACGTGACCCACCCTTGGGAGGTCACGTGCCCCGCCCTTGAGGGGTCACCTGACCCAGCCTAGGGAGGTCACGTGCCCCACCCTTGAGGGGTCTCGTGACCCACCCTTGGGAGGTCACAGCAGTTCCACAGGGTCCCTGGGCACCTGTCCCTGGAAAGAGAAGCCCTCCCTGCCCCTCAGAGGACCACGCGATTTCCCCTAGGCAACACTGCCCAGCAGCACTCCCAGCCCAGCACAGACAGTGTGCTAAGGACAGACTTGGGGACCGGGAGCTTGGGCGGGGGATTTTCCAGGGAACTCTCCAAGGGCCCCGTGCCCTGTGTCGGCCGGGGAGTGCCCTCGCCGTTCCTTGACCCCGCAGGACACTTGCATCCAGCAATCAGCAGCCCTCTGCCTCCACGGGGCTCAAAAACCTGTGTTTGGAGTGCGGGCACCTGGCGTACGTGGAGACAAACCGGCAGAACCCTCCACCCTGACCCTACCACTGCAAAGTTCCCCCTGTTCTTCCATGCATAAAGGGGTCCCCCTTTCCGCTTGGGAGAACATGGGGAGGCCCCCTGGACATGGCTTTTCTCCAAGCCTCGGATGGCTGTTTTCGGGCCTAGACCTGGCCGCGCATGCGCACTCAGGCTCCCCCCCCACAAGTCTCCCTCGGGTCACTTGCCCCACCCTTGATCTGTCTGACCATTTGCACAGGGTCCCTAGGCACCTGTCTGGGAAACGGAAGCCCACCCTGCCACCCAGAGGACCGCGCGATTCCCCATGGGCCACACTTCCCAGCAGCTCTCCCAGCTCCTCACAGACAGTGTGCGCAGGAAAGACTTGGGGACCGGGGGCCTGGGTCGGGGATTTTCCAAGGGGCTCTCTGAGGGCCAGGGGTCCTCTCTCACCCGGTGAGTGCCCACGCCGTCCCTTGACCCTCCCACCACACCTGATTCCCGCGATAAGCGGCCCTCCAGCTCCATGGGGCCGGGACACCTGGGCCGGGTGTGTGAGCACTGGCTTACGTGGAGGCAAACCTGCAGACCCCTCCGGCCCGAACCCACCACTGCGAAGATCCCCGTTTTCTTCAATCCATAAAGGGGTCCTCCTTGAGGAGTGGAGGAACATGGGGAGGCCCCAGGAGATGGCTATTCTCGGAGCCGAGGCTGCCTGGTTAAGGGCCAACAACTGGGCCACGCATGCGCACTCAGGCTCCCCAGCACTCGCCTCCCTCGGCTCATGTGACCCACCCTTTAGAGATCACAGCAGTTTCACAGGGTCCCTGGGCACCTGTCCGTGGACACAGGAACCCTCCCTGCCACCTAGAGGACCACGCGATTTCCTCTGGGGCACAGAGCCCAGAAGCACTCCCAGCCTCGCACAGACTCTGTGCGCAGCATAGACTTGTGGACCAGGGGCCTGGGCAGGGAATTTTCCTGGTAACTCTCTAAAGGCCGGGTGCCCTCTGTCGCTCGGGGAGTGCCCACGCCGTCCCTTGACCCCGCAGGAAACTTGCATCCAGCCATAGGCAGCCCTCTGCCTCCACGGGGCTCAAACAGCTGGGCCCGGTGTGCGAGCACCTGGCGTACGTGGAGGCAAACCCCAGACCCCTCCGTCCCGTCCCTACCACTGCAAAGATCCCCCTGTTCTTCCATGCATAAAGGGGTCCCCCTTTCCGCTTGGGAGAACATGGGGAGGCCCCAGGAGATGGCTATTCTCCTAGCCGCGGCTGGCTGGTTTCGGGTTTAGACCTGGGCCGTGCATGCGCACTCAGGCTGCCCACCACAAGCCTCCCTCGGGTCATGTGACCCACCCTTAGGGGCGAAGTGGCCCACCCTTCAGGGGTCACGTGACACACCCTTCGGAGGTCACGTGCCCCGCGCTTGAGGGGTCTCGGGAACCACCTTGGAGGGGTCACGTGTCCCACCTTGGAGGGGTCACGTGACCCACCCTTGGGAGGTCACGTGCCCCACCCTTGAGGGGTCACCTTACCCAGCCTAGGGAGGTCACGTGCCCCACCCTTGAGGGGTCTCGTGACCCACCCTTGGGAGGTCACAGCAGTTCCACAGGGTCCCTGGGCACCTGTCCCTGGAAAGAGAAGCCCTCCCTGCCCCTCAGAGGACCACGCGATTTCCCCTAGGCAACACTGCCCAGCAGCACTCCCAGCCCAGCACAGACAGTGTGCTAAGGACAGACTTGGGGACCGGGAGCTTGGGCGGGGGATTTTCCAGGGAACTCTCCAAGGGCCCGGTGCCCTGTGTCGGCCGGGGAGTGCCCTCGCCGTTCCTTGACCCCGCAGGACACTTGCATCCAGCAATCAGCAGCCCTCTGCCTCCACGGGGCTCAAACACCTGTGTTCGGAGTGCGGGCACCTGGCGTACGTGGAGACAAACCGGCAGAACCCTCCACCCTGACCCTACCACTGCAAAGATCCCCCTGTTCTCCCTGCGTAAAGGTGTCCCCCTTTCCGCTTGGGAGAACATGGGGAGGCCCCCTGGACATTGCTTTTCTCCAAGCCTCGGATGGCTGTTTTCGGGCCTACACCTGGCCGCGCATGCGCACTCAGGCTCCCCCAACACAAGTCTCCCTCGGGTCACTTGCCCCACCCTTGAGCTGTCTGACCATTTGCACAGGGTCCCTAGGCACCTGTCTGGGAAACGGAAGCCCACCCTGCCACCCAGAGGACCGCGCGATTCCCCATGGGCCACACTTCCCAGCAGCTCTCCCAGCTCCTCACAGACAGTGTGCGCAGGAAAGACTTGGGGACCGGGGGCCTGGGTCGGGGATATTCCAAGGGGCTCTCTGAGGGCCAGGGGTCCTCTCTCACCCGGTGAGTGCCCACGCCGTCCCTTGACCCTCCCACCACACCTGATTCCCGCGATAAGCGGCCCTCCAACTCCATGGGGCCGGGACACCTGGGCCGGGTGTGTGAGCAACTGGCTTACGTGGAGGCAAACCTGCAGACCCCTCCGGCCCGAACCCACCACTGCGAAGATCCCCGTTTTCTTCAATCCATAAAGGGGTCCTCCTTGAGGAGTGGAGGAACATGGGGAGGCCCCAGGAGATGGCTATTCTCGGAGCCGAGGCTGCCTGGTTAAGGGCCAACACCTGGGCCGCGCATGCGCACTCAGGCTCCCCAGCACTCGCCTCCCTCGGCTCATGTGACCCACCCTTTAGAGATCACAGCAGTTTCACAGGGTCCCTGGGCACCTGTCCGTGGACACAGGAACCCTCCCTGCCACCTAGAGGACCACGCGATTTCCTCTGGGGCACAGAGCCCAGAAGCACTCCCAGCCTCGCACAGACTCTGTGCGCAGCATAGACTTGTGGACCAGGGGCCTGGGCAGGGAATTTTCCTGGTAACTCTCTAAAGGCCGGGTGCCCTCTGTCGCTCGGGGAGTGCCCACGCCGTCCCTTGACCCCGCAGGAAACTTGCATCCAGCCATAGGCAGCCCTCTGCCTCCACGGGGCTCAAACAGCTGGGCCCGGTGTGCGAGCACCTGGCGTACGTGGAGGCAAACCCCAGACCCCTCCGTCCCGTCCCTACCACTGCAAAGATCCCCCTGTTCTTCCATGCATAAAGGGGTCCCCCTTTCCGCTTGGGAGAACATGGGGAGGCCCCAGGAGATGGCTATTCTCCTAGCCGCGGCTGGCTGGTTTCGGGTTTAGACCTGGGCCGTGCATGCGCACTCAGGCTCCCCACCACAAGCCTCCCTCGGGTCATGTGACCCACCCTTAGGGGCGAAGTGGCCCACCCTTCAGGGGTCACGTGACACACCCTTGCGCGGTCACGTGACCCACCCTTCGGAGGTCACGTGCCCCGCGCTTGAGGGGTCTCGGGACCCACCTTGGAGGGGTCACGTGTCCCACCTTGGAGGGGTCACGTGACCCACCCTTGGGAGGTCACGTGCCCCACCCTTCAGGGGTCACCTGACCCAGCCTAGGGAGGTCACGTGCCCCACCCTTGAGGGGTCTCGTGACCCACCCTTGGGAGGTCACAGCAGTTCCACAGGGTCCCTGGGCACCTGTCCCTGGAAAGAGAAGCCCTCCCTGCCCCTCAGAGGACCACGCGATTTCCCCTAGGCAACACTGCCCAGCAGCACTCCCAGCCCAGCACAGACAGTGTGCTAAGGACAGACTTGGGGACCGGGAGCTTGGGCGGGGGATTTTCCAGGGAACTCTCCAAGGGCCCGGTGCCCTGTGTCGGCCGGGGAGTGCCCTCGCCGTTCCTTGACCCCGCAGGACACTTGCATCCAGCAATCAGCAGCCCTCTGCCTCCACGGGGCTCAAACACCTGTGTTCGGAGTGGGGGCACCTGGCGTACGTGGAGACAAACGGGCAGAACCCTCCACCCTGACCCTACCACTGCAAAGATCCCCCTGTTCTCCCTGCGTAAAGGTGTCCCCCTTTCCGCTTGGGAGAACATGGGGAGGCCCCCTGGACATGGCTTTTCTCCAAGCCTCGGATGGCTGTTTTCGGGCCTAGACCTGGCCGCGCATGCGCACTCAGACTCCCCAACCACAAGTCTCCCTCGGGTCACTTGCCCCACCCTTGAGCTGTCTGACCATTTGCACAGGGTCCCTAGGCACCTGTCTGGGAAACGGAAGCCCACCCTGCCACCCAGAGGACCGCGCGATTCCCCATGGGCCACACTTCCCAGCAGCTCTCCCAGCTCCTCACAGACAGTGTGCGCAGGAAAGACTTGGGGACCGGGGGCCTGGGTCGGGGATTTTCCAAGGGGCTCTCTGAGGGCCAGGGGTCCTCTCTCACCCGGTGAGTGCCCACGCCGTCCCTTGACCCTCCCACCCGACCTGATTCCCGCGATAAGCGGCCCTCCAGCTCCATGGGGCCGGGACACCTGGGCCGGGTGTGTGAGCAACTGGCTTACGTGGAGGCAAAACTGCAGACCCCTCCGGCCCGAACCCACCACTGCGAAGATCCCCGTTTTCTTCAATCCATAAAGGGGTCCTCCTTGAGGAGTGGAGGAACATGGGGAGGCCCCAGGAGATGGCTATTCTCGGAGCCGAGGCTGCCTGGTTAATGGCCAACACCTGGGCCGCGCATGCGCACTCAGGCTCCCCAGCACTCGCCTCCCTCGGCTCATGTGACCCACCCTTTAGAGATCACAGCAGTTTCACAGGGTCCCTGGGCACCTGTCCGTGGACACAGGAACCCTCCCTGCCACCTAGAGGACCACGCGATTTCCTCTGGGGCACAGAGCCCAGAAGCACTCCCAGCCTCGCACAGACTCTGTGCGCAGCATAGACTTGTGGACCAGGGGCCTGGGCAGGGAATTTTCCTGGTAACTCTCTAAAGGCCGGGTGCCCTCTGTCGCTCGGGGAGTGCCCACGCCGTCCCTTGACCCCGCAGGAAACTTGCATCCAGCCATAGGCAGCCCTCTGCCTCCACGGGGCTCAAACAGCTGGGCCCGGTGTGCGAGCACCTGGCGTACGTGGAGGCAAACCCCAGACCCCTCCGTCCCGTCCCTACCACTGCAAAGATCCCCCTGTTCTTCCATGCATAAAGGGGTCCCCCTTTCTGCTTGGGAGAACATGGGGAGGCCCCAGGAGATGGCTATTCTCCTAGCCGCGGCTGGCTGGTTTCGGGTTTAGACCTGGGCCGTGCATGCGCACTCAGGCTGCCCACCACAAGCCTCCCTCGGGTCATGTGACCCACCCTTAGGGGCGAAGTGGCCCACCCTTCAGGGGTCACGTGACACACCCTTGCGCTGTCACGTGACCCACCCTTCGGAGGTCACGTGCCCCGCGCTTGAGGGGTCTCGGGACCCACCTTGGAGGGGTCACGTGTCCCACCTTGGAGGGGTCACGTGACCCACCCTTGGGAGGTCACGTGCCCCACCCTTCAGGGATCACCTGACCCAGCCTAGGGAGGTCACGTGCCCCACCCTTGAGGGGTCTCGTGACCCACCCTTGGGAGGTCACAGCAGTTCCACAGGGTCCCTGCGCACCTGTCCCTGGAAAGAGAAGCCCTCCCTGCCCCTCAGAGGACCACGCGATTTCCCCTAGGCAACACTGCCCAGCAGCACTCCCAGCCCAGCACAGACAGTGTGCTAAGGACAGACTAGGGGACCGGGAGCTTGGGCAGGGGATTTTCCAGGGAACTCTCCAAGGGCCCGGTGCCCTGTGTCCGCCGGGGAGTGCCCTCGCCGTTCCTTGACCCCGCAGGACACTTGCATCCAGCAATCAGCAGCCCTCTGCCTCCACGGGGCTCAAACACCTGGGCCCGGTGTGCGAGCACCTGGCGTACGTGGAGGCAAACCCCAGACCCCTCCGTCCCGTCCTTACCACTGCAAAGATCCCCCTGTTCTTCCATGCATAAAGGGGTACCCCTTTCCGCTTGGGAGAACATAGGGAGGCCCCAGGAGATGGCTATTCTCCTAGCCGCAGCTGGCTGGTTTCGGGTTTAGACCTGGGCCGTGCATGCGCACTCAGGCTCCCCACCACAAGCCTCCCTCGGGTCATGTGACCCACCCTTAGGGGCGAAGTGGCCCACCTTTCAGGGGTCACGTGACACACCCTTGAGCGGTCACCTGACCCACACTTCGGAGGTCACGTGCCCCGCGCTTGAGGGGTCACGTGACCCAGCCTAGGGAGGTCACGTGCCCCACCCTTGAGGGGTCTCGTGACCCACCCTTGGGAGGTCACAGCAGTTCCACAGGGTCCCTGGGCACCTGTCCCTGGAAAGACAAGCCCTCCCTGCCCCTCAGAGGACCACGCGATTTCCCCTAGGCAACACTGCCCAGCAGCACTCCCAGCCCAGCACAGACAGTGTGCTAAGGACAGACTTGGGGACCGGGAGCTTGGGCGGGGGATTTTCCAGGGAACTCTCCAAGGGTCCGGTGCCCTGTGTCGGCCGGGGAGTGCCCTCGCCGTTCCTTGACCCCGCAGGACACTTGCATCCAGCAATCAGCAGCCCTCTGCCTCCACGGGGCTCAAACACCTGTGTTCGGAGTGCGGGCACCTGGCGTACGTGGAGACAAACCGGCAGAACCCTCCACCCTGACCCTACCACTGCAAAGATCCCCCTGTTCTCCCTGCGTAAAGGTGTCCCCCTTTCCGCTTGGGAGAACATGGGGAGGCCCCCTGGACATGGCTTTTCTCCAAGCCTCCGATGGCTGTTTTCGGGCCTAGACCTGGCCGCGCATGCGCACTCAGGCTCCCCCACCACAAGTCTCCCTCGGGTCACTTGCCCCACCCTTGATCTGTCTGACCATTTGCACAGGGTCCCTAGGCACCTGTCTGGGAAACGGAAGCCCACCCTGCCACCCAGAGGACCGCGCGATTCCCCATGGGCCACACTTCCCAGCAGCTCTCCCAGCTCCTCACAGACAGTGTGCGCAGGAAAGACTTGAGGACCGGGGGCCTGGGTCGGGGATTTTCCAAGGGGCTCTCTGAGGGCCAGGCGTCCTCTCTCACCCGGTGAGTGCCCACGCCGTCCCTTGACCCTCCCACCACACCTGATTCCCGCGATAAGCGGCCCTCCAACTCCATGGGGCCGGGACACCTGGGCCGGGTGTGTGAGCAACTGGCTTACGTGGAGGCAAACCTGCAGACCCCTCCGGCCCGAACCCACCACTGCGAAGATCCCCGTTTTCTTCAATCCATAAAGGGGTCCTCCTTGAGGAGTGGAGGAACATGGGGAGGCCCCAGGAGATGGCTATTCTCGGAGCCGAGGCTGCCTGGTTAAGGGCCAACACCTGGGCCGCGCATGCGCACTCAGGCTCCCCAGCACTCGCCTCCCTCGGCTCATGTGACCCACCCTTTAGAGATCACAGCAGTTTCACAGGGTCCCTGGGCACCTGTCCGTGGACACAGGAACCCTCCCTGCCACCTAGAGGACCACGCGATTTCCTCTGGGGCACAGAGCCCAGAAGCACTCCCAGCCTCGCACAGACTCTGTGCGCAGCATAGACTTGTGGACCAGGGGCCTGGGCAGGGAATTTTCCTGGTAACTCTCTAAAGGCCGGGTGCCCTCTGTCGCTCGGGGAGTGCCCACGCCGTCCCTTGACCCCGCAGGAAACTTGCATCCAGCCATAGGCAGCCCTCTGCCTCCACGGGGCTCAAACAGCTGGGCCCGGTGTGCGAGCACCTGGCGTACGTGGAGGCAAACCCCAGACCCCTCCGTCCCGTCCCTACCACTGCAAAGATCCCCCTGTTCTTCCATGCATAAAGGGGTCCCCCTTTCCGCTTGGGAGAACATGGGGAGGCCCCAGGAGATAGCTATTCTCCTAGCCGCGGCTGGCTGGTTTCGGGTTTAGACCTGGGCCGTGCATGCGCACTCAGGCTCCCCACCACAAGCCTCCCTCGGGTCATGTGACCCACCCTTAGGGGCGAAGTGGCCCACCCTTCAGGGGTCACGTGACACACCCTTGCGCGGTCACGTGACCCACCCTTCGGAGGTCACGTGCCCCGCGCTTGAGGGGTCTCGGGACCCACCTTGGAGGGGTCACGTGACCCACCCTTGGGAGGTCACGTGCCCCACCCTTCAGGGGTCACCTGACCCAGCCCAGGGAGGTCACGTGCCCCACCCTTGAGGGGTCTCGTGACCCACCCTTGGGAGGTCACAGCAGTTCCACAGGGTCCCTGGGCACCTGTCCCTGGAAAGAGAAGCCCTCCCTGCCCCTCAGAGGACCACGCGATTTCCCCTAGGCAACACTGCCCAGCAGCACTCCCAGCCCAGCACAGACAGTGTGCTAAGGACAGACTTGGGGACCGGGAGCTTGGGCGGGGGATTTTCCAGGGAACTCTCCACGGGCCCGGTGCCCTGTGTCGGCCGGGGTGTGCCCTCGCCGTTCCTTGACCCCGCAGGACACTTGCATCCAGCAATCAGCAGCCCTCTGCCTCCACGGGGCTCAAACACCTGTGTTCGGAGTGCGGGCACCTGGCGTACGTGGAGACAAACGGGCAGAACCCTCCACCCTGACCCTACCACTGCAAAGATCCCCCTGTTCTCCCTGCGTAAAGGTGTCCCCCTTTCCGCTTGGGAGAACATGGGGAGGCCCCCTGGACATGGCTTTTCTCCAAGCCTCGGATGGCTGTTTTCGGGCCTAGACCTGGCCGCGCATGCGCACTCAGGCTCCCCCCCCACAAGTCTCCCTCGGGTCACTTGCCCCACCCTTCATCTGTCTGACCATTTGCTCAGGGTCCCTAGGCACCTGTCTGGGAAACGGAAGCCCACCCTGCCACCCAGAGGACCGCGCGATTCCCCATGGGCCACACTTCCCAGCAGCTCTCCCAGCTCCTCACAGACAGTGTGCGCAGGAAAGACTTGGGGACCGGGGGCCTGGGTCGGGGATTTTCCAAGGGGCTCTCTGAGGGCCAGGGGTCCTCTCTCACCCGGTGAGTGCCCACGCCGTCCCTTGACCCTCCCACCACACCTGATTCCCGCGATAAGCGGCCCTCCACCTCCATGGGGCCGGGACACCTGGGCCGGGTGTGTGAGCAACTGGCTTACGTGGAGGCAAACCTGCAGACCCCTCCGGCCCGAACCCACCACTGCGAAGATCCCCGTTTTCTTCAATCCATAAAGGGGTCCTCCTTGAGGAGTGGAGGAACATGGGGAGGCCCCAGGAGATGGCTATTCTCGGAGCCGAGGCTGCCTGGTTAAGGGCCAACACCTGGGCCGCGCATGCGCACTCAGGCTCCCCAGCACTCGCCTCCCTCGGCTCATGTGACCCACCCTTTAGAGATCACAGCAGTTTCACAGGGTCCCTGGGCACCTGTCCGTGGACACAGGAACCCTCCCTGCCACCTAGAGGACCACGCGATTTCCTCTGGGGCACAGAGCCCAGAAGCACTCCCAGCCTCGCACAGACTCTGTGCGCAGCATAGACTTGTGGACCAGGGGCCTGGGCAGGGAATTTTCCTGGTAACTCTCTAAAGGCCGGGTGCCCTCTGTCGCTCGGGGAGTGCCCACGCCGTCCCTTGACCCCGCAGGAAACTTGCATCCAGCCATAGGCAGCCCTCTGCCTCCACGGGGCTCAAACAGCTGGGCCCGGTGTGCGAGCACCTGGCGTATGTGGAGGCAAACCCCAGAACCCTCCGTCCCGTCCCTACCACTGCAAAGATCCCCCTGTTCTTCCATGCATAAAGGGGTCCCCCTTTCCGCTTGGGAGAACATGGGGAGGCCCCAGGAGATGGCTATTCTCCTAGCCGCGGCTGGCTGGTTTCGGGTTTAGACCTGGGCCGTGCATGCGCACTCAGGCTCCCCACCACAAGCCTCCCTCGGGTCATGTGACCCACCCTTAGGGGCGAAGTGGCCCACCCTTCAGGGGTCACGTGACACACCCTTGCGCGGTCACGTGACCCACCCTTCGGAGGTCACGTGCCCCGCGCTTGAGGGGTCTCGGGACCCACCTTGCAGGGGTCACGTGTCCCACCTTGGAGGGGTCACGTGACCCACCCTTGGGAGGTCACGTGCCCCGCCCTTGAGGGGTCACCTGACCCAGCCTAGGGAGGTCACGTGCCCCACCCTTGAGGGGTCTCGTGACCCACCCTTGGGAGGTCACAGCAGTTCCACAGGGTCCCTGGGCACCTGTCCCTGGAAAGAGAAGCCCTCCCTGCCCCTCAGAGGACCACGCGATTTCCCCTAGGCAACACTGCCCAGCAGCACTCCCAGCCCAGCACAGACAGTGTGCTAAGGACAGACTTGGGGACCGGGAGCTTGGGCGGGGGATTTTCCAGGGAACTCTCCAAGGGCCCCGTGCCCTGTGTCGGCCGGGGAGTGCCCTCGCCGTTCCTTGACCCCGCAGGACACTTGCATCCAGCAATCAGCAGCCCTCTGCCTCCACGGGGCTCAAAAACCTGTGTTTGGAGTGCGGGCACCTGGCGTACGTGGAGACAAACCGGCAGAACCCTCCACCCTGACCCTACCACTGCAAAGTTCCCCCTGTTCTTCCATGCATAAAGGGGTCCCCCTTTCCGCTTGGGAGAACATGGGGAGGCCCCCTGGACATGGCTTTTCTCCAAGCCTCGGATGGCTGTTTTCGGGCCTAGACCTGGCCGCGCATGCGCACTCAGGCTCCCCCCCCACAAGTCTCCCTCGGGTCACTTGCCCCACCCTTGATCTGTCTGACCATTTGCACAGGGTCCCTAGGCACCTGTCTGGGAAACGGAAGCCCACCCTGCCACCCAGAGGACCGCGCGATTCCCCATGGGCCACACTTCCCAGCAGCTCTCCCAGCTCCTCACAGACAGTGTGCGCAGGAAAGACTTGGGGACCGGGGGCCTGGGTCGGGGATTTTCCAAGGGGCTCTCTGAGGGCCAGGGGTCCTCTCTCACCCGGTGAGTGCCCACGCCGTCCCTTGACCCTCCCACCACACCTGATTCCCGCGATAAGCGGCCCTCCAGCTCCATGGGGCCGGGACACCTGGGCCGGGTGTGTGAGCACTGGCTTACGTGGAGGCAAACCTGCAGACCCCTCCGGCCCAAACCCACCACTGCGAAGATCCCCGTTTTCTTCAATCCATAAAGGGGTCCTCCTTGAGGAGTGGAGGAACATGGGGAGGCCCCAGGAGATGGCTATTCTCGGAGCCGAGGCTGCCTGGTTAAGGGCCAACAACTGGGCCACGCATGCGCACTCAGGCTCCCCAGCACTCGCCTCCCTCGGCTCATGTGACCCACCCTTTAGAGATCACAGCAGTTTCACAGGGTCCCTGGGCACCTGTCCGTGGACACAGGAACCCTCCCTGCCACCTAGAGGACCACGCGATTTCCTCTGGGGCACAGAGCCCAGAAGCACTCCCAGCCTCGCACAGACTCTGTGCGCAGCATAGACTTGTGGACCAGGGGCCTGGGCAGGGAATTTTCCTGGTAACTCTCTAAAGGCCGGGTGCCCTCTGTCGCTCGGGGAGTGCCCACGCCGTCCCTTGACCCCGCAGGAAACTTGCATCCAGCCATAGGCAGCCCTCTGCCTCCACGGGGCTCAAACAGCTGGGCCCGGTGTGCGAGCACCTGGCGTACGTGGAGGCAAACCCCAGACCCCTCCGTCCCGTCCCTACCACTGCAAAGATCCCCCTGTTCTTCCATGCATAAAGGGGTCCCCCTTTCCGCTTGGGAGAACATGGGGAGGCCCCAGGAGATGGCTATTCTCCTAGCCGCGGCTGGCTGGTTTCGGGTTTAGACCTGGGCCGTGCATGCGCACTCAGGCTGCCCACCACAAGCCTCCCTCGGGTCATGTGACCCACCCTTAGGGGCGAAGTGGCCCACCCTTCAGGGGTCACGTGACACACCCTTCGGAGGTCACGTGCCCCGCGCTTGAGGGGTCTCGGGACCCACCTTGGAGGGGTCACGTGTCCCACCTTGGAGGGGTCACGTGACCCACCCTTGGGAGGTCACGTGCCCCACCCTTGAGGGGTCACCTTACCCAGCCTAGGGAGGTCACGTGCCCCACCCTTGAGGGGTCTCGTGACCCACCCTTGGGAGGTCACAGCAGTTCCACAGGGTCCCTGGGCACCTGTCCCTGGAAAGAGAAGCCCTCCCTGCCCCTCAGAGGACCACGCGATTTCCCCTAGGCAACACTGCCCAGCAGCACTCCCAGCCCAGCACAGACAGTGTGCTAAGGACAGACTTGGGGACCGGGAGCTTGGGCAGGGGATTTTCCAGGGAACTCTCCAAGGGCCCGGTGCCCTGTGTCGGCCGGGGAGTGCCCTCGCCGTTCCTTGACCCCGCAGGACACTTGCATCCAGCAATCAGCAGCCCTCTGCCTCCACGGGGCTCAAACACCTGTGTTCGGAGTGCGGGCACCTGGCGTACGTGGAGACAAACCGGCAGAACCCTCCACCCTGACCCTACCACTGCAAAGATCCCCCTGTTCTCCCTGCGTAAAGGTGTCCCCCTTTCCGCTTGGGAGAACATGGGGAGGCCCCCTGGACATGGCTTTTCTCCAAGCCTCGGATGGCTGTTTTCGGGCCTACACCTGGCCGCGCATGCGCACTCAGGCTCCCCCACCACAAGTCTCCCTCGGGTCACTTGCCCCACCCTTGAGCTGTCTGACCATTTGCACAGGGTCCCTAGGCACCTGTCTGGGAAACGGAGGCCCACCCTGCCACCCAGAGGACCGCGCGATTCCCCATGGGCCACACTTCCCAGCAGCTCTCCCAGCTCCTCACAGACAGTGTGCGCAGGAAAGACTTGGGGACCGGGGGCCTGGGTCGGGGATATTCCAAGGGGCTCTCTGAGGGCCAGGGGTCCTCTCTCACCCGGTGAGTGCCCACGCCGTCCCTTGACCCTCCCACCACACCTGATTCCCGCGATAAGCGGCCCTCCAACTCCATGGGGCCGGGACACCTGGGCCGGGTGTGTGAGCAACTGGCTTACGTGGAGGCAAACCTGCAGACCCCTCCGGCCCGAACCCACCACTGCGAAGATCCCCGTTTTCTTCAATCCATAAAGGGGTCCTCCTTGAGGAGTGGAGGAACATGGGGAGGCCCCAGGAGATGGCTATTCTCGGAGCCGAGGCTGCCTGGTTAAGGGCCAACACCTGGGCCGCGCATGCGCACTCAGGCTCCCCAGCACTCGCCTCCCTCAGCTCATGTGACCCACCCTTTAGAGATCACAGCAGTTTCACAGGGTCCCTGGGCACCTGTCCGTGGACACAGGAACCCTCCCTGACACCTAGAGGACCACGCGATTTCCTCTGGGGCACAGAGCCCAGAAGCACTCCCAGCCTCGCACAGACTCTGTGCGCAGCATAGACTTGTGGACCAGGGGCCTGGGCAGGGAATTTTCCTGGTAACTCTCTAAAGGCCGGGTGCCCTCTGTCGCTCGGGGAGTGCCCACGCCGTCCCTTGACCCCGCAGGAAACTTGCATCCAGCCATAGGCAGCCCTCTGCCTCCACGGGACTCAAACAGCTGGGCCCGGTGTGCGAGCACCTGGCGTACGTGGAGGCAAACCCCAGACCCCTCCGTCCCGTCCCTACCACTGCAAAGATCCCCCTGTTCTTCCATGCATAAAGGGGTCCCCCTTTCCGCTTGGGAGAACATGGAGAGGCCCCAGGAGATGGCTATTCTCCTAGCCGCGGCTGGCTGGTTTCGGGTTTAGACCTGGGCCGTGCATGCGCACTCAGGCTCCCCACCACAAGCCTCCCTCGGGTCATGTGACCCACACTTAGGGGCGAAGTGGCCCACCCGTCAGGGGTCACGTGACACACCCTTCGGAGGTCACGTGACCCACCCTTCGGAGGTCACGTGCCCCGCGCTTGAGGGGTCTCGGGACCCACCTTGGAGGGGTCACGTGTCCCACCTTGGAGGGGTCACGTGACCCACCCTTGGGAGGTCACGTGCCCCACCCTTCAGGGGTCACCTGACCCAGCCTAGGGAGGTCACGTGCCCCACCCTTGAGGGGTCTCGTGACCCACCCTTGGGAGGTCACAGCAGTTCCACAGGGTCCCTGGGCACCTGTCCCTGGAAAGAGAAGCCCTCCCTGCCCCTCAGAGGACCACGCGATTTCCCCTAGGCAACACTGCCCAGCAGCACTCCCAGCCCAGCACAGACAGTGTGCTAAGGACATACTTGGGGACCGGGAGCTTGGGCGGGGGATTTTCCAGGGAACTCTCCAAGGGCCCGGTGCCCTGTGTCGGCCGGGGAGTGCCCTCGCCGTTCCTTGACCCCGCAGGACACTTGCATCCAGCAATCAGCAGCCCTCTGCCTCCACGGGGCTCAAACACCTGTGTTCGGAGTGCGGGCACCTGGCGTACGTGGAGACAAACCGGCAGAACCCTCCACCCTGACCCTACCACTGCAAAGATCCCCCTGTTCTCCCTGCGTAAAGGTGTCCCCCTTCCGCTTGGGAGAACATGGGGAGGCCCCCTGGACATGGCTTTTCTCCAAGCCTCGGATGGCTGTTTTCGGGCCTAGACCTGGCCGCGCATGCGCACTCAGGCTCCCCCACCACAAGTCTCCCTCGGGTCACTTGCCCCACCCTTGAGCTGTCTGACCATTTGCACAGGGTCCCTAGGCACCTGTCTGGGAAACGGAAGCCCACCCTGCCACCCAGAGGACCGCGCGATTCCCCATGGGCCACACTTCCCAGCAGCTCTCCCAGCTCCTCACAGACAGTGTGCGCAGGAAAGACTTGGGGACCGGGGGCCTGGGTCGGGGATTTTCCAAGGGGCTCTCTGAGGGCCAGGGGTCCTCTCTCACCCGGTGAGTGCCCACGCCGTCCCTTGACCCTCCCACCACACCTGATTCCCGCGATAAGCGGCCCTCCAACTCCATGGGGCCGGGACACCTGGGCCGGGTGTGTGAGCAACTGGCTTACGTGGAGGCAAACCTGCAGACCCCTCCGGCCCGAACCCACCACTGCGAAGATCCCCGTTTTCTTCAATCCATAAAGGGGTCCTCCTTGAGGAGTGGAGGAACATGGGGAGGCCCCAGGAGATGGCTATTCTCGGAGCCGAGGCTGCCTGGTTAAGGGCCAACACCTGGGCCGCGCATGCGCACTCAGGCTCCCCAGCACTTGCCTCCCTCGGCTCATGTGACCCACCCTTTAGAGATCACAGCAGTTTCACAGGGTCCCTGGGCACCTGTCCGTGGACACAGGAACCCTCCCTGCCACCTAGAGGACCACGCGATTTCCTCTGGGGCACAGAGCCCAGAAGCACTCCCAGCCTCGCACAGACTCTGTGCGCAGCATAGACTTGTGGACCAGGGGCCTGGGCAGGGAATTTTCCTGGTAACTCTCTAAAGGACGGGTGCCCTCTGTCGCTCGGGGAGTGCCCACGCCATCCCTTGACCCCGCAGGAAACTTGCATCCAGCCATAGGCAGCCCTCTGCCTCCACGGGGCTCAAACAGCTGGGCCCGGTGTGCGAGCACCTGGCGTACGTGGAGGCAAACCCCAGACCCCTCCGTCCCGTCCCTACCACTGCAAAGATCCCCCTGTTCTTCCATGCATAAAGGGGTCCCCCTTTCCGCTTGGGAGAACATGGGGAGGCCCCCTGGACATTGCTTTTCTCCAAGCCTCGGATGGCTGTTTACGGGCCTACACCTGGCCGCGCATGCGCACTCAGGCTCCCCCAACACAAGTCTCCCTCGGGTCACTTGCCCCACCCTTGAGCTGTCTGACCATTTGCACAGGGTCCCTAGGCACCTGCCTGGGAAACGGAAGCCCACCCTGCCACCCAGAGGACCGCGCGATTCCCCATGGGCCACACTTCCCAGCAGCTCTCCCAGCTCCTCACAGACAGTGTGCGCAGGAAAGACTTGGGGACCGGGGGCCTGGGTCGGGGATATTCCAAGGGGCTCTCTGAGGGCCAGGGGTCCTCTCTCACCCGGTGAGTGCCCACGCCGTCCCTTGACCCTCCCACCACACCTGATTCCCGCGATAAGCGGCCCTCCAACTCCATGGGGCCGGGACACCTGGGCCGGGTGTGTGAGCAACTGGCTTACGTGGAGGCAAACCTGCAGACCCCTCCGGCCCGAACCCACCACTGCGAAGATCCCCGTTTTCTTCAATCCATAAAGGGGTCCTCCTTGAGGAGTGGAGGAACATGGGGAGGCCCCAGGAGATGGCTATTCTCGGAGCCGAGGCTGCCTGGTTAAGGGCCAACACCTGGGCCGCGCATGCGCACTCAGGCTCCCCAGCACTCGCCTCCCTCAGCTCATGTGACCCACCCTTTAGAGATCACAGCAGTTTCACAGGGTCCCTGGGCACCTGTCCGTGGACACAGGAACCCTCCCTGCCACCTAGAGGACCACGCGATTTCCTCTGGGGCACAGAGCCCAGAAGCACTCCCAGCCTCGCACAGACTCTGTGCGCAGCATAGACTTGTGGACCAGGGGCCTGGGCAGGGAATTTTCCTGGTAACTCTCTAAAGGCCGGGTGCCCTCTGTCGCTCGGGGAGTGCCCACGCCGTCCCTTGACCCCGCAGGAAACTTGCATCCAGCCATAGGCAGCCCTCTGCCTCCACGGGGCTCAAACAGCTGGGCCCGGTGTGCGAGCACCTGGCGTACGTGGAGGCAAACCCCAGACCCCTCCGTCCCGTCCCTACCACTGCAAAGATCCCCCTGTTCTTCCATGCATAAAGGGGTCCCCCTTTCCGCTTGGGAGAACATGGGGAGGCCCCAGGAGATGGCTATTCTCCTAGCCGCGGCTGGCTGGTTTCGGGTTTAGACCTGGGCCGTGCATGCGCACTCAGGCTCCCCACCACAAGCCTCCCTCGGGTCATGTGACCCACCCTTAGGGGCGAAGTGGCCCACCCTTCAGGGGTCACGTGACACACCCTTGCGCGGTCACGTGACCCACCCTTCGGAGGTCACGTGCCCCGCGCTTGAGGGGTCTCGGGACCCACCTTGCAGGGGTCACGTGTCCCACCTTGGAGGGGTCACGTGACCCACCCTTGGGAGGTCACGTGCCCCGCCCTTGAGGGGTCACCTGACCCAGCCTAGGGAGGTCACGTGCCCCACCCTTGAGGGGTCTCGTGACCCACCCTTGGGAGGTCACAGCAGTTCCACAGGGTCCCTGGGCACCTGTCCCTGGAAAGAGAAGCCCTCCCTGCCCCTCAGAGGACCACGCGATTTCCCCTAGGCAACACTGCCCAGCAGCACTCCCAGCCCAGCACAGACAGTGTGCTAAGGACAGACTTGGGGACCGGGAGCTTGGGCGGGGGATTTTCCAGGGAACTCTCCAAGGGCCCCGTGCCCTGTGTCGGCCGGGGAGTGCCCTCGCCGTTCCTTGACCCCGCAGGACACTTGCATCCAGCAATCAGCAGCCCTCTGCCTCCACGGGGCTCAAAAACCTGTGTTTGGAGTGCGGGCACCTGGCGTACGTGGAGACAAACCGGCAGAACCCTCCACCCTGACCCTACCACTGCAAAGTTCCCCCTGTTCTTCCATGCATAAAGGGGTCCCCCTTTCCGCTTGGGAGAACATGGGGAGGCCCCCTGGACATGGCTTTTCTCCAAGCCTCGGATGGCTGTTTTCGGGCCTAGACCTGGCCGCGCATGCGCACTCAGGCTCCCCCCCCACAAGTCTCCCTCGGGTCACTTGCCCCACCCTTGATCTGTCTGACCATTTGCACAGGGTCCCTAGGCACCTGTCTGGGAAACGGAAGCCCACCCTGCCACCCAGAGGACCGCGCGATTCCCCATGGGCCACACTTCCCAGCAGCTCTCCCAGCTCCTCACAGACAGTGTGCGCAGGAAAGACTTGGGGACCGGGGGCCTGGGTCGGGGATTTTCCAAGGGGCTCTCTGAGGGCCAGGGGTCCTCTCTCACCCGGTGAGTGCCCACGCCGTCCCTTGACCCTCCCACCACACCTGATTCCCGCGATAAGCGGCCCTCCAGCTCCATGGGGCCGGGACACCTGGGCCGGGTGTGTGAGCACTGGCTTACGTGGAGGCAAACCTGCAGACCCCTCCGGCCCGAACCCACCACTGCGAAGATCCCCGTTTTCTTCAATCCATAAAGGGGTCCTCCTTGAGGAGTGGAGGAACATGGGGAGGCCCCAGGAGATGGCTATTCTCGGAGCCGAGGCTGCCTGGTTAAGGGCCAACAACTGGGCCACGCATGCGCACTCAGGCTCCCCAGCACTCGCCTCCCTCGGCTCATGTGACCCACCCTTTAGAGATCACAGCAGTTTCACAGGGTCCCTGGGCACCTGTCCGTGGACACAGGAACCCTCCCTGCCACCTAGAGGACCACGCGATTTCCTCTGGGGCACAGAGCCCAGAAGCACTCCCAGCCTCGCACAGACTCTGTGCGCAGCATAGACTTGTGGACCAGGGGCCTGGGCAGGGAATTTTCCTGGTAACTCTCTAAAGGCCGGGTGCCCTCTGTCGCTCGGGGAGTGCCCACGCCGTCCCTTGACCCCGCAGGAAACTTGCATCCAGCCATAGGCAGCCCTCTGCCTCCACGGGGCTCAAACAGCTGGGCCCGGTGTGCGAGCACCTGGCGTACGTGGAGGCAAACCCCAGACCCCTCCGTCCCGTCCCTACCACTGCAAAGATCCCCCTGTTCTTCCATGCATAAAGGGGTCCCCCTTTCCGCTTGGGAGAACATGGGGAGGCCCCAGGAGATGGCTATTCTCCTAGCCGCGGCTGGCTGGTTTCGGGTTTAGACCTGGGCCGTGCATGCGCACTCAGGCTGCCCACCACAAGCCTCCCTCGGGTCATGTGACCCACCCTTAGGGGCGAAGTGGCCCACCCTTCAGGGGTCACGTGACACACCCTTCGGAGGTCACGTGCCCCGCGCTTGAGGGGTCTCGGGAACCACCTTGGAGGGGTCACGTGTCCCACCTTGGAGGGGTCACGTGACCCACCCTTGGGAGGTCACGTGCCCCACCCTTGAGGGGTCACCTTACCCAGCCTAGGGAGGTCACAGCAGTTCCACAGGGTCCCTGGGCACCTGTCCCTGGAAAGAGAAGCCCTCCCTGCCCCTCAGAGGACCACGCGATTTCCCCTAGGCAACACTGCCCAGCAGCACTCCCAGCCCAGCACAGACAGTGTGCTAAGGACAGACTTGGGGACCGGGAGCTTGGGCGGGGGATTTTCCAGGGAACTCTCCAAGGGCCCGGTGCCCTGTGTCGGCCGGGGAGTGCCCTCGCCGTTCCTTGACCCCGCAGGACACTTGCATCCAGCAATCAGCAGCCCTCTGCCTCCACGGGGCTCAAACACCTGTGTTCGGAGTGCGGGCACCTGGCGTACGTGGAGACAAACCGGCAGAACCCTCCACCCTGACCCTACCACTGCAAAGATCCCCCTGTTCTCCCTGCGTAAAGGTGTCCCCCTTTCCGCTTGGGAGAACATGGGGAGGCCCCCTGGACATTGCTTTTCTCCAAGCCTCGGATGGCTGTTTTCGGGCCTACACCTGGCCGCGCATGCGCACTCAGGCTCCCCCAACACAAGTCTCCCTCGGGTCACTTGCCCCACCCTTGAGCTGTCTGACCATTTGCACAGGGTCCCTAGGCACCTGTCTGGGAAACGGAAGCCCACCCTGCCACCCAGAGGACCGCGCGATTCCCCATGGGCCACACTTCCCAGCAGCTCTCCCAGCTCCTCACAGACAGTGTGCGCAGGAAAGACTTGGGGACCGGGGGCCTGGGTCGGGGATATTCCAAGGGGCTCTCTGAGGGCCAGGGGTCCTCTCTCACCCGGTGAGTGCCCACGCCGTCCCTTGACCCTCCCACCACACCTGATTCCCGCGATAAGCGGCCCTCCAACTCCATGGGGCCGGGACACCTGGGCCGGGTGTGTGAGCAACTGGCTTACGTGGAGGCAAACCTGCAGACCCCTCCGGCCCGAACCCACCACTGCGAAGATCCCCGTTTTCTTCAATCCATAAAGGGGTCCTCCTTGAGGAGTGGAGGAACATGGGGAGGCCCCAGGAGATGGCTATTCTCGGAGCCGAGGCTGCCTGGTTAAGGGCCAACACCTGGGCCGCGCATGCGCACTCAGGCTCCCCAGCACTCGCCTCCCTCGGCTCATGTGACCCACCCTTTAGAGATCACAGCAGTTTCACAGGGTCCCTGGGCACCTGTCCGTGGACACAGGAACCCTCCCTGCCACCTAGAGGACCACGCGATTTCCTCTGGGGCACAGAGCCCAGAAGCACTCCCAGCCTCGCACAGACTCTGTGCGCAGCATAGACTTGTGGACCAGGGGCCTGGGCAGGGAATTTTCCTGGTAACTCTCTAAAGGCCGGGTGCCCTCTGTCGCTCGGGGAGTGCCCACGCCGTCCCTTGACCCCGCAGGAAACTTGCATCCAGCCATAGGCAGCCCTCTGCCTCCACGGGGCTCAAACAGCTGGGCCCGGTGTGCGAGCACCTGGCGTACGTGGAGGCAAACCCCAGACCCCTCCGTCCCGTCCCTACCACTGCAAAGATCCCCCTGTTCTTCCATGCATAAAGGGGTCCCCCTTTCCGCTTGGGAGAACATGGGGAGGCCCCAGGAGATGGCTATTCTCCTAGCCGCGGCTGGCTGGTTTCGGGTTTAGACCTGGGCCGTGCATGCGCACTCAGGCTCCCCACCACAAGCCTCCCTCGGGTCATGTGACCCACCCTTAGGGGCGAAGTGGCCCACCCTTCAGGGGTCACGTGACACACCCTTGCGCGGTCACGTGACCCACCCTTCGGAGGTCACGTGCCCCGCGCTTGAGGGGTCTCGGGACCCACCTTGGAGGGGTCACGTGTCCCACCTTGGAGGGGTCACGTGACCCACCCTTGGGAGGTCACGTGCCCCACCCTTCAGGGGTCACCTGACCCAGCCTAGGGAGGTCACGTGCCCCACCCTTGAGGGGTCTCGTGACCCACCCTTGGGAGGTCACAGCAGTTCCACAGGGTCCCTGGGCACCTGTCCCTGGAAAGAGAAGCCCTCCCTGCCCCTCAGAGGACCACGCGATTTCCCCTAGGCAACACTGCCCAGCAGCACTCCCAGCCCAGCACAGACAGTGTGCTAAGGACAGACTTGGGGACCGGGAGCTTGGGCGGGGGATTTTCCAGGGAACTCTCCAAGGGCCCGGTGCCCTGTGTCGGCCGGGGAGTGCCCTCGCCGTTCCTTGACCCCGCAGGACACTTGCATCCAGCAATCAGCAGCCCTCTGCCTCCACGGGGCTCAAACACCTGTGTTCGGAGTGGGGGCACCTGGCGTACGTGGAGACAAACGGGCAGAACCCTCCACCCTGACCCTACCACTGCAAAGATCCCCCTGTTCTCCCTGCGTAAAGGTGTCCCCCTTTCCGCTTGGGAGAACATGGGGAGGCCCCCTGGACATGGCTTTTCTCCAAGCCTCGGATGGCTGTTTTCGGGCCTAGACCTGGCCGCGCATGCGCACTCAGACTCCCCAACCACAAGTCTCCCTCGGGTCACTTGCCCCACCCTTGAGCTGTCTGACCATTTGCACAGGGTCCCTAGGCACCTGTCTGGGAAACGGAAGCCCACCCTGCCACCCAGAGGACCGCGCGATTCCCCATGGGCCACACTTCCCAGCAGCTCTCCCAGCTCCTCACAGACAGTGTGCGCAGGAAAGACTTGGGGACCGGGGGCCTGGGTCGGGGATTTTCCAAGGGGCTCTCTGAGGGCCAGGGGTCCTCTCTCACCCGGTGAGTGCCCACGCCGTCCCTTGACCCTCCCACCCGACCTGATTCCCGCGATAAGCGGCCCTCCAGCTCCATGGGGCCGGGACACCTGGGCCGGGTGTGTGAGCAACTGGCTTACGTGGAGGCAAAACTGCAGACCCCTCCGGCCCGAACCCACCACTGCGAAGATCCCCGTTTTCTTCAATCCATAAAGGGGTCCTCCTTGAGGAGTGGAGGAACATGGGGAGGCCCCAGGAGATGGCTATTCTCGGAGCCGAGGCTGCCTGGTTAATGGCCAACACCTGGGCCGCGCATGCGCACTCAGGCTCCCCAGCACTCGCCTCCCTCGGCTCATGTGACCCACCCTTTAGAGATCACAGCAGTTTCACAGGGTCCCTGGGCACCTGTCCGTGGACACAGGAACCCTCCCTGCCACCTAGAGGACCACGCGATTTCCTCTGGGGCACAGAGCCCAGAAGCACTCCCAGCCTCGCACAGACTCTGTGCGCAGCATAGACTTGTGGACCAGGGGCCTGGGCAGGGAATTTTCCTGGTAACTCTCTAAAGGCCGGGTGCCCTCTGTCGCTCGGGGAGTGCCCACGCCGTCCCTTGACCCCGCAGGAAACTTGCATCCAGCCATAGGCAGCCCTCTGCCTCCACGGGGCTCAAACAGCTGGGCCCGGTGTGCGAGCACCTGGCGTACGTGGAGGCAAACCCCAGACCCCTCCGTCCCGTCCCTACCACTGCAAAGATCCCCCTGTTCTTCCATGCATAAAGGGGTCCCCCTTTCTGCTTGGGAGAACATGGGGAGGCCCCAGGAGATGGCTATTCTCCTAGCCGCGGCTGGCTGGTTTCGGGTTTAGACCTGGGCCGTGCATGCGCACTCAGGCTGCCCACCACAAGCCTCCCTCGGGTCATGTGACCCACCCTTAGGGGCGAAGTGGCCCACCCTTCAGGGGTCACGTGACACACCCTTGCGCTGTCACGTGACCCACCCTTCGGAGGTCACGTGCCCCGCGCTTGAGGGGTCTCGGGACCCACCTTGGAGGGGTCACGTGTCCCACCTTGGAGGGGTCACGTGACCCACCCTTGGGAGGTCACGTGCCCCACCCTTCAGGGATCACCTGACCCAGCCTAGGGAGGTCACGTGCCCCACCCTTGAGGGGTCTCGTGACCCACCCTTGGGAGGTCACAGCAGTTCCACAGGGTCCCTGCGCACCTGTCCCTGGAAAGAGAAGCCCTCCCTGCCCCTCAGAGGACCACGCGATTTCCCCTAGGCAACACTGCCCAGCAGCACTCCCAGCCCAGCACAGACAGTGTGCTAAGGACAGACTAGGGGACCGGGAGCTTGGGCAGGGGATTTTCCAGGGAACTCTCCAAGGGCCCGGTGCCCTGTGTCCGCCGGGGAGTGCCCTCGCCGTTCCTTGACCCCGCAGGACACTTGCATCCAGCAATCAGCAGCCCTCTGCCTCCACGGGGCTCAAACACCTGGGCCCGGTGTGCGAGCACCTGGCGTACGTGGAGGCAAACCCCAGACCCCTCCGTCCCGTCCTTACCACTGCAAAGATCCCCCTGTTCTTCCATGCATAAAGGGGTACCCCTTTCCGCTTGGGAGAACATAGGGAGGCCCCAGGAGATGGCTATTCTCCTAGCCGCAGCTGGCTGGTTTCGGGTTTAGACCTGGGCCGTGCATGCGCACTCAGGCTCCCCACCACAAGCCTCCCTCGGGTCATGTGACCCACCCTTAGGGGCGAAGTGGCCCACCTTTCAGGGGTCACGTGACACACCCTTGAGCGGTCACCTGACCCACACTTCGGAGGTCACGTGCCCCGCGCTTGAGGGGTCACGTGACCCAGCCTAGGGAGGTCACGTGCCCCACCCTTGAGGGGTCTCGTGACCCACCCTTGGGAGGTCACAGCAGTTCCACAGGGTCCCTGGGCACCTGTCCCTGGAAAGACAAGCCCTCCCTGCCCCTCAGAGGACCACGCGATTTCCCCTAGGCAACACTGCCCAGCAGCACTCCCAGCCCAGCACAGACAGTGTGCTAAGGACAGACTTGGGGACCGGGAGCTTGGGCGGGGGATTTTCCAGGGAACTCTCCAAGGGTCCGGTGCCCTGTGTCGGCCGGGGAGTGCCCTCGCCGTTCCTTGACCCCGCAGGACACTTGCATCCAGCAATCAGCAGCCCTCTGCCTCCACGGGGCTCAAACACCTGTGTTCGGAGTGCGGGCACCTGGCGTACGTGGAGACAAACCGGCAGAACCCTCCACCCTGACCCTACCACTACAAAGATCCCCCTGTTCTCCCTGCGTAAAGGTGTCCCCCTTTCCGCTTGGGAGAACATGGGGAGGCCCCCTGGACATGGCTTTTCTCCAAGCCTCCGATGGCTGTTTTCGGGCCTAGACCTGGCCGCGCATGCGCACTCAGGCTCCCCCACCACAAGTCTCCCTCGGGTCACTTGCCCCACCCTTGATCTGTCTGACCATTTGCACAGGGTCCCTAGGCACCTGTCTGGGAAACGGAAGCCCACCCTGCCACCCAGAGGACCGCGCGATTCCCCATGGGCCACACTTCCCAGCAGCTCTCCCAGCTCCTCACAGACAGTGTGCGCAGGAAAGACTTGAGGACCGGGGGCCTGGGTCGGGGATTTTCCAAGGGGCTCTCTGAGGGCCAGGCGTCCTCTCTCACCCGGTGAGTGCCCACGCCGTCCCTTGACCCTCCCACCACACCTGATTCCCGCGATAAGCGGCCCTCCAACTCCATGGGGCCGGGACACCTGGGCCGGGTGTGTGAGCAACTGGCTTACGTGGAGGCAAACCTGCAGACCCCTCCGGCCCGAACCCACCACTGCGAAGATCCCCGTTTTCTTCAATCCATAAAGGGGTCCTCCTTGAGGAGTGGAGGAACATGGGGAGGCCCCAGGAGATGGCTATTCTCGGAGCCGAGGCTGCCTGGTTAAGGGCCAACACCTGGGCCGCGCATGCGCACTCAGGCTCCCCAGCACTCGCCTCCCTCGGCTCATGTGACCCACCCTTTAGAGATCACAGCAGTTTCACAGGGTCCCTGGGCACCTGTCCGTGGACACAGGAACCCTCCCTGCCACCTAGAGGACCACGCGATTTCCTCTGGGGCACAGAGCCCAGAAGCACTCCCAGCCTCGCACAGACTCTGTGCGCAGCATAGACTTGTGGACCAGGGGCCTGGGCAGGGAATTTTCCTGGTAACTCTCTAAAGGCCGGGTGCCCTCTGTCGCTCGGGGAGTGCCCACGCCGTCCCTTGACCCCGCAGGAAACTTGCATCCAGCCATAGGCAGCCCTCTGCCTCCACGGGGCTCAAACAGCTGGGCCCGGTGTGCGAGCACCTGGCGTACGTGGAGGCAAACCCCAGACCCCTCCGTCCCGTCCCTACCACTGCAAAGATCCCCCTGTTCTTCCATGCATAAAGGGGTCCCCCTTTCCGCTTGGGAGAACATGGGGAGGCCCCAGGAGATAGCTATTCTCCTAGCCGCGGCTGGCTGGTTTCGGGTTTAGACCTGGGCCGTGCATGCGCACTCAGGCTCCCCACCACAAGCCTCCCTCGGGTCATGTGACCCACCCTTAGGGGCGAAGTGGCCCACCCTTCAGGGGTCACGTGACACACCCTTGCGCGGTCACGTGACCCACCCTTCGGAGGTCACGTGCCCCGCGCTTGAGGGGTCTCGGGACCCACCTTGGAGGGGTCACGTGACCCACCCTTGGGAGGTCACGTGCCCCACCCTTCAGGGGTCACCTGACCCAGCCCAGGGAGGTCACGTGCCCCACCCTTGAGGGGTCTCGTGACCCACCCTTGGGAGGTCACAGCAGTTCCACAGGGTCCCTGGGCACCTGTCCCTGGAAAGAGAAGCCCTCCCTGCCCCTCAGAGGACCACGCGATTTCCCCTAGGCAACACTGCCCAGCAGCACTCCCAGCCCAGCTCAGACAGTGTGCTAAGGACAGACTTGGGGACCGGGAGCTTGGGCGGGGGATTTTCCAGGGAACTCTCCACGGGCCCGGTGCCCTGTGTCGGCCGGGGAGTGCCCTCGCCGTTCCTTGACCCCGCAGGACACTTGCATCCAGCAATCAGCAGCCCTCTGCCTCCACGGGGCTCAAACACCTGTGTTCGGAGTGCGGGCACCTGGCGTACGTGGAGACAAACGGGCAGAACCCTCCACCCTGACCCTACCACTGCAAAGATCCCCCTGTTCTCCCTGCGTAAAGGTGTCCCCCTTTCCGCTTGGGAGAACATGGGGAGGCCCCCTGGACATGGCTTTTCTCCAAGCCTCGGATGGCTGTTTTCGGGCCTAGACCTGGCCGCGCATGCGCACTCAGGCTCCCCCCCCACAAGTCTCCCTCGGGTCACTTGCCCCACCCTTCATCTGTCTGACCATTTGCTCAGGGTCCCTAGGCACCTGTCTGGGAAACGGAAGCCCACCCTGCCACCCAGAGGACCGCGCGATTCCCCATGGGCCACACTTCCCAGCAGCTCTCCCAGCTCCTCACAGACAGTGTGCGCAGGAAAGACTTGGGGACCGGGGGCCTGGGTCGGGGATTTTCCAAGGGGCTCTCTGAGGGCCAGGGGTCCTCTCTCACCCGGTGAGTGCCCACGCCGTCCCTTGACCCTCCCACCACACCTGATTCCCGCGATAAGCGGCCCTCCACCTCCATGGGGCCGGGACACCTGGGCCGGGTGTGTGAGCAACTGGCTTACGTGGAGGCAAACCTGCAGACCCCTCCGGCCCGAACCCACCACTGCGAAGATCCCCGTTTTCTTCAATCCATAAAGGGGTCCTCCTTGAGGAGTGGAGGAACATGGGGAGGCCCCAGGAGATGGCTATTCTCGGAGCCGAGGCTGCCTGGTTAAGGGCCAACACCTGGGCCGCGCATGCGCACTCAGGCTCCCCAGCACTCGCCTCCCTCGGCTCATGTGACCCACCCTTTAGAGATCACAGCAGTTTCACAGGGTCCCTGGGCACCTGTCCGTGGACACAGGAACCCTCCCTGCCACCTAGAGGACCACGCGATTTCCTCTGGGGCACAGAGCCCAGAAGCACTCCCAGCCTCGCACAGACTCTGTGCGCAGCATAGACTTGTGGACCAGGGGCCTGGGCAGGGAATTTTCCTGGTAACTCTCTAAAGGCCGGGTGCCCTCTGTCGCTCGGGGAGTGCCCACGCCGTCCCTTGACCCCGCAGGAAACTTGCATCCAGCCATAGGCAGCCCTCTGCCTCCACGGGGCTCAAACAGCTGGGCCCGGTGTGCGAGCACCTGGCGTATGTGGAGGCAAACCCCAGAACCCTCCGTCCCGTCCCTACCACTGCAAAGATCCCCCTGTTCTTCCATGCATAAAGGGGTCCCCCTTTCCGCTTGGGAGAACATGGGGAGGCCCCAGGAGATGGCTATTCTCCTAGCCGCGGCTGGCTGGTTTCGGGTTTAGACCTGGGCCGTGCATGCGCACTCAGGCTCCCCACCACAAGCCTCCCTCGGGTCATGTGACCCACCCTTAGGGGCGAAGTGGCCCACCCTTCAGGGGTCACGTGACACACCCTTGCGCGGTCACGTGACCCACCCTTCGGAGGTCACGTGCCCCGCGCTTGAGGGGTCTCGGGACCCACCTTGCAGGGGTCACGTGTCCCACCTTGGAGGGGTCACGTGACCCACCCTTGGGAGGTCACGTGCCCCGCCCTTGAGGGGTCACCTGACCCAGCCTAGGGAGGTCACGTGCCCCACCCTTGAGGGGTCTCGTGACCCACCCTTGGGAGGTCACAGCAGTTCCACAGGGTCCCTGGGCACCTGTCCCTGGAAAGAGAAGCCCTCCCTGCCCCTCAGAGGACCACGCGATTTCCCCTAGGCAACACTGCCCAGCAGCACTCCCAGCCCAGCACAGACAGTGTGCTAAGGACAGACTTGGGGACCGGGAGCTTGGGCGGGGGATTTTCCAGGGAACTCTCCAAGGGCCCCGTGCCCTGTGTCGGCCGGGGAGTGCCCTCGCCGTTCCTTGACCCCGCAGGACACTTGCATCCAGCAATCAGCAGCCCTCTGCCTCCACGGGGCTCAAAAACCTGTGTTTGGAGTGCGGGCACCTGGCGTACGTGGAGACAAACCGGCAGAACCCTCCACCCTGACCCTACCACTGCAAAGTTCCCCCTGTTCTTCCATGCATAAAGGGGTCCCCCTTTCCGCTTGGGAGAACATGGGGAGGCCCCCTGGACATGGCTTTTCTCCAAGCCTCGGATGGCTGTTTTCGGGCCTAGACCTGGCCGCGCATGCGCACTCAGGCTCCCCCCCCACAAGTCTCCCTCGGGTCACTTGCCCCACCCTTGATCTGTCTGACCATTTGCACAGGGTCCCTAGGCACCTGTCTGGGAAACGGAAGCCCACCCTGCCACCCAGAGGACCGCGCGATTCCCCATGGGCCACACTTCCCAGCAGCTCTCCCAGCTCCTCACAGACAGTGTGCGCAGGAAAGACTTGGGGACCGGGGGCCTGGGTCGGGGATTTTCCAAGGGGCTCTCTGAGGGCCAGGGGTCCTCTCTCACCCGGTGAGTGCCCACGCCGTCCCTTGACCCTCCCACCACACCTGATTCCCGCGATAAGCGGCCCTCCAGCTCCATGGGGCCGGGACACCTGGGCCGGGTGTGTGAGCACTGGCTTACGTGGAGGCAAACCTGCAGACCCCTCCGGCCCAAACCCACCACTGCGAAGATCCCCGTTTTCTTCAATCCATAAAGGGGTCCTCCTTGAGGAGTGGAGGAACATGGGGAGGCCCCAGGAGATGGCTATTCTCGGAGCCGAGGCTGCCTGGTTAAGGGCCAACAACTGGGCCACGCATGCGCACTCAGGCTCCCCAGCACTCGCCTCCCTCGGCTCATGTGACCCACCCTTTAGAGATCACAGCAGTTTCACAGGGTCCCTGGGCACCTGTCCGTGGACACAGGAACCCTCCCTGCCACCTAGAGGACCACGCGATTTCCTCTGGGGCACAGAGCCCAGAAGCACTCCCAGCCTCGCACAGACTCTGTGCGCAGCATAGACTTGTGGACCAGGGGCCTGGGCAGGGAATTTTCCTGGTAACTCTCTAAAGGCCGGGTGCCCTCTGTCGCTCGGGGAGTGCCCACGCCGTCCCTTGACCCCGCAGGAAACTTGCATCCAGCCATAGGCAGCCCTCTGCCTCCACGGGGCTCAAACAGCTGGGCCCGGTGTGCGAGCACCTGGCGTACGTGGAGGCAAACCCCAGACCCCTCCGTCCCGTCCCTACCACTGCAAAGATCCCCCTGTTCTTCCATGCATAAAGGGGTCCCCCTTTCCGCTTGGGAGAACATGGGGAGGCCCCAGGAGATGGCTATTCTCCTAGCCGCGGCTGGCTGGTTTCGGGTTTAGACCTGGGCCGTGCATGCGCACTCAGGCTGCCCACCACAAGCCTCCCTCGGGTCATGTGACCCACCCTTAGGGGCGAAGTGGCCCACCCTTCAGGGGTCACGTGACACACCCTTCGGAGGTCACGTGCCCCGCGCTTGAGGGGTCTCGGGACCCACCTTGGAGGGGTCACGTGTCCCACCTTGGAGGGGTCACGTGACCCACCCTTGGGAGGTCACGTGCCCCACCCTTGAGGGGTCACCTTACCCAGCCTAGGGAGGTCACGTGCCCCACCCTTGAGGGGTCTCGTGACCCACCCTTGGGAGGTCACAGCAGTTCCACAGGGTCCCTGGGCACCTGTCCCTGGAAAGAGAAGCCCTCCCTGCCCCTCAGAGGACCACGCGATTTCCCCTAGGCAACACTGCCCAGCAGCACTCCCAGCCCAGCACAGACAGTGTGCTAAGGACAGACTTGGGGACCGGGAGCTTGGGCAGGGGATTTTCCAGGGAACTCTCCAAGGGCCCGGTGCCCTGTGTCGGCCGGGGAGTGCCCTCGCCGTTCCTTGACCCCGCAGGACACTTGCATCCAGCAATCAGCAGCCCTCTGCCTCCACGGGGCTCAAACACCTGTGTTCGGAGTGCGGGCACCTGGCGTACGTGGAGACAAACCGGCAGAACCCTCCACCCTGACCCTACCACTGCAAAGATCCCCCTGTTCTCCCTGCGTAAAGGTGTCCCCCTTTCCGCTTGGGAGAACATGGGGAGGCCCCCTGGACATGGCTTTTCTCCAAGCCTCGGATGGCTGTTTTCGGGCCTACACCTGGCCGCGCATGCGCACTCAGGCTCCCCCACCACAAGTCTCCCTCGGGTCACTTGCCCCACCCTTGAGCTGTCTGACCATTTGCACAGGGTCCCTAGGCACCTGTCTGGGAAACGGAGGCCCACCCTGCCACCCAGAGGACCGCGCGATTCCCCATGGGCCACACTTCCCAGCAGCTCTCCCAGCTCCTCACAGACAGTGTGCGCAGGAAAGACTTGGGGACCGGGGGCCTGGGTCGGGGATATTCCAAGGGGCTCTCTGAGGGCCAGGGGTCCTCTCTCACCCGGTGAGTGCCCACGCCGTCCCTTGACCCTCCCACCACACCTGATTCCCGCGATAAGCGGCCCTCCAACTCCATGGGGCCGGGACACCTGGGCCGGGTGTGTGAGCAACTGGCTTACGTGGAGGCAAACCTGCAGACCCCTCCGGCCCGAACCCACCACTGCGAAGATCCCCGTTTTCTTCAATCCATAAAGGGGTCCTCCTTGAGGAGTGGAGGAACATGGGGAGGCCCCAGGAGATGGCTATTCTCGGAGCCGAGGCTGCCTGGTTAAGGGCCAACACCTGGGCCGCGCATGCGCACTCAGGCTCCCCAGCACTCGCCTCCCTCAGCTCATGTGACCCACCCTTTAGAGATCACAGCAGTTTCACAGGGTCCCTGGGCACCTGTCCGTGGACACAGGAACCCTCCCTGCCACCTAGAGGACCACGCGATTTCCTCTGGGGCACAGAGCCCAGAAGCACTCCCAGCCTCGCACAGACTCTGTGCGCAGCATAGACTTGTGGACCAGGGGCCTGGGCAGGGAATTTTCCTGGTAACTCTCTAAAGGCCGGGTGCCCTCTGTCGCTCGGGGAGTGCCCACGCCGTCCCTTGACCCCGCAGGAAACTTGCATCCAGCCATAGGCAGCCCTCTGCCTCCACGGGACTCAAACAGCTGGGCCCGGTGTGCGAGCACCTGGCGTACGTGGAGGCAAACCCCAGACCCCTCCGTCCCGTCCCTACCACTGCAAAGATCCCCCTGTTCTTCCATGCATAAAGGGGTCCCCCTTTCCGCTTGGGAGAACATGGAGAGGCCCCAGGAGATGGCTATTCTCCTAGCCGCGGCTGGCTGGTTTCGGGTTTAGACCTGGGCCGTGCATGCGCACTCAGGCTCCCCACCACAAGCCTCCCTCGGGTCATGTGACCCACACTTAGGGGCGAAGTGGCCCACCCGTCAGGGGTCACGTGACACACCCTTCGGAGGTCACGTGACCCACCCTTCGGAGGTCACGTGCCCCGCGCTTGAGGGGTCTCGGGACCCACCTTGGAGGGGTCACGTGTCCCACCTTGGAGGGGTCACGTGACCCACCCTTGGGAGGTCACGTGCCCCACCCTTCAGGGGTCACCTGACCCAGCCTAGGGAGGTCACGTGCCCCACCCTTGAGGGGTCTCGTGACCCACCCTTGGGAGGTCACAGCAGTTCCACAGGGTCCCTGGGCACCTGTCCCTGGAAAGAGAAGCCCTCCCTGCCCCTCAGAGGACCACGCGATTTCCCCTAGGCAACACTGCCCAGCAGCACTCCCAGCCCAGCACAGACAGTGTGCTAAGGACATACTTGGGGACCGGGAGCTTGGGCGGGGGATTTTCCAGGGAACTCTCCAAGGGCCCGGTGCCCTGTGTCGGCCGGGGAGTGCCCTCGCCGTTCCTTGACCCCGCAGGACACTTGCATCCAGCAATCAGCAGCCCTCTGCCTCCACGGGGCTCAAACACCTGTGTTCGGAGTGCGGGCACCTGGCGTACGTGGAGACAAACCGGCAGAACCCTCCACCCTGACCCTACCACTGCAAAGATCCCCCTGTTCTCCCTGCGTAAAGGTGTCCCCCTTCCGCTTGGGAGAACATGGGGAGGCCCCCTGGACATGGCTTTTCTCCAAGCCTCGGATGGCTGTTTTCGGGCCTAGACCTGGCCGCGCATGCGCACTCAGGCTCCCCCACCACAAGTCTCCCTCGGGTCACTTGCCCCACCCTTGAGCTGTCTGACCATTTGCACAGGGTCCCTAGGCACCTGTCTGGGAAACGGAAGCCCACCCTGCCACCCAGAGGACCGCGCGATTCCCCATGGGCCACACTTCCCAGCAGCTCTCCCAGCTCCTCACAGACAGTGTGCGCAGGAAAGACTTGGGGACCGGGGGCCTGGGTCGGGGATTTTCCAAGGGGCTCTCTGAGGGCCAGGGGTCCTCTCTCACCCGGTGAGTGCCCACGCCGTCCCTTGACCCTCCCACCACACCTGATTCCCGCGATAAGCGGCCCTCCAACTCCATGGGGCCGGGACACCTGGGCCGGGTGTGTGAGCAACTGGCTTACGTGGAGGCAAACCTGCAGACCCCTCCGGCCCGAACCCACCACTGCGAAGATCCCCGTTTTCTTCAATCCATAAAGGGGTCCTCCTTGAGGAGTGGAGGAACATGGGGAGGCCCCAGGAGATGGCTATTCTCGGAGCCGAGGCTGCCTGGTTAAGGGCCAACACCTGGGCCGCGCATGCGCACTCAGGCTCCCCAGCACTTGCCTCCCTCGGCTCATGTGACCCACCCTTTAGAGATCACAGCAGTTTCACAGGGTCCCTGGGCACCTGTCCGTGGACACAGGAACCCTCCCTGCCACCTAGAGGACCACGCGATTTCCTCTGGGGCACAGAGCCCAGAAGCACTCCCAGCCTCGCACAGACTCTGTGCGCAGCATAGACTTGTGGACCAGGGGCCTGGGCAGGGAATTTTCCTGGTAACTCTCTAAAGGACGGGTGCCCTCTGTCGCTCGGGGAGTGCCCACGCCATCCCTTGACCCCGCAGGAAACTTGCATCCAGCCATAGGCAGCCCTCTGCCTCCACGGGGCTCAAACAGCTGGGCCCGGTGTGCGAGCACCTGGCGTACGTGGAGGCAAACCCCAGACCCCTCCGTCCCGTCCCTACCACTGCAAAGATCCCCCTGTTCTTCCATGCATAAAGGGGTCCCCCTTTCCGCTTGGGAGAACATGGGGAGGCCCCCTGGACATTGCTTTTCTCCAAGCCTCGGATGGCTGTTTTCGGGCCTACACCTGGCCGCGCATGCGCACTCAGGCTCCCCCAACACAAGTCTCCCTCGGGTCACTTGCCCCACCCTTGAGCTGTCTGACCATTTGCACAGGGTCCCTAGGCACCTGCCTGGGAAACGGAAGCCCACCCTGCCACCCAGAGGACCGCGCGATTCCCCATGGGCCACACTTCCCAGCAGCTCTCCCAGCTCCTCACAGACAGTGTGCGCAGGAAAGACTTGGGGACCGGGGGCCTGGGTCGGGGATATTCCAAGGGGCTCTCTGAGGGCCAGGGGTCCTCTCTCACCCGGTGAGTGCCCACGCCGTCCCTTGACCCTCCCACCACACCTGATTCCCGCGATAAGCGGCCCTCCAACTCCATGGGGCCGGGACACCTGGGCCGGGTGTGTGAGCAACTGGCTTACGTGGAGGCAAACCTGCAGACCCCTCCGGCCCGAACCCACCACTGCGAAGATCCCCGTTTTCTTCAATCCATAAAGGGGTCCTCCTTGAGGAGTGGAGGAACATGGGGAGGCCCCAGGAGATGGCTATTCTCGGAGCCGAGGCTGCCTGGTTAAGGGCCAACACCTGGGCCGCGCATGCGCACTCAGGCTCCCCAGCACTCGCCTCCCTCAGCTCATGTGACCCACCCTTTAGAGATCACAGCAGTTTCACAGGGTCCCTGGGCACCTGTCCGTGGACACAGGAACCCTCCCTGCCACCTAGAGGACCACGCGATTTCCTCTGGGGCACAGAGCCCAGAAGCACTCCCAGCCTCGCACAGACTCTGTGCGCAGCATAGACTTGTGGACCAGGGGCCTGGGCAGGGAATTTTCCTGGTAACTCTCTAAAGGCCGGGTGCCCTCTGTCGCTCGGGGAGTGCCCACGCCGTCCCTTGACCCCGCAGGAAACTTGCATCCAGCCATAGGCAGCCCTCTGCCTCCACGGGGCTCAAACAGCTGGGCCCGGTGTGCGAGCACCTGGCGTACGTGGAGGCAAACCCCAGACCCCTCCGTCCCGTCCCTACCACTGCAAAGATCCCCCTGTTCTTCCATGCATAAAGGGGTCCCCCTTTCCGCTTGGGAGAACATGGGGAGGCCCCAGGAGATGGCTATTCTCCTAGCCGCGGCTGGCTGGTTTCGGGTTTAGACCTGGGCCGTGCATGCGCACTCAGGCTCCCCACCACAAGCCTCCCTCGGGTCATGTGACCCACCCTTAGGGGCGAAGTGGCCCACCCTTCAGGGGTCACGTGACACACCCTTGCGCGGTCACGTGACCCACCCTTCGGAGGTCACGTGCCCCGCGCTTGAGGGGTCTCGGGACCCACCTTGCAGGGGTCACGTGTCCCACCTTGGAGGGGTCACGTGACCCACCCTTGGGAGGTCACGTGCCCCGCCCTTGAGGGGTCACCTGACCCAGCCTAGGGAGGTCACGTGCCCCACCCTTGAGGGGTCTCGTGACCCACCCTTGGGAGGTCACAGCAGTTCCACAGGGTCCCTGGGCACCTGTCCCTGGAAAGAGAAGCCCTCCCTGCCCCTCAGAGGACCACGCGATTTCCCCTAGGCAACACTGCCCAGCAGCACTCCCAGCCCAGCACAGACAGTGTGCTAAGGACAGACTTGGGGACCGGGAGCTTGGGCGGGGGATTTTCCAGGGAACTCTCCAAGGGCCCCGTGCCCTGTGTCGGCCGGGGAGTGCCCTCGCCGTTCCTTGACCCCGCAGGACACTTGCATCCAGCAATCAGCAGCCCTCTGCCTCCACGGGGCTCAAAAACCTGTGTTTGGAGTGCGGGCACCTGGCGTACGTGGAGACAAACCGGCAGAACCCTCCACCCTGACCCTACCACTGCAAAGTTCCCCCTGTTCTTCCATGCATAAAGGGGTCCCCCTTTCCGCTTGGGAGAACATGGGGAGGCCCCCTGGACATGGCTTTTCTCCAAGCCTCGGATGGCTGTTTTCGGGCCTAGACCTGGCCGCGCATGCGCACTCAGGCTCCCCCCCCACAAGTCTCCCTCGGGTCACTTGCCCCACCCTTGATCTGTCTGACCATTTGCACAGGGTCCCTAGGCACCTGTCTGGGAAACGGAAGCCCACCCTGCCACCCAGAGGACCGCGCGATTCCCCATGGGCCACACTTCCCAGCAGCTCTCCCAGCTCCTCACAGACAGTGTGCGCAGGAAAGACTTGGGGACCGGGGGCCTGGGTCGGGGATTTTCCAAGGGGCTCTCTGAGGGCCAGGGGTCCTCTCTCACCCGGTGAGTGCCCACGCCGTCCCTTGACCCTCCCACCACACCTGATTCCCGCGATAAGCGGCCCTCCAGCTCCATGGGGCCGGGACACCTGGGCCGGGTGTGTGAGCACTGGCTTACGTGGAGGCAAACCTGCAGACCCCTCCGGCCCGAACCCACCACTGCGAAGATCCCCGTTTTCTTCAATCCATAAAGGGGTCCTCCTTGAGGAGTGGAGGAACATGGGGAGGCCCCAGGAGATGGCTATTCTCGGAGCCGAGGCTGCCTGGTTAAGGGCCAACAACTGGGCCACGCATGCGCACTCAGGCTCCCCAGCACTCGCCTCCCTCGGCTCATGTGACCCACCCTTTAGAGATCACAGCAGTTTCACAGGGTCCCTGGGCACCTGTCCGTGGACACAGGAACCCTCCCTGCCACCTAGAGGACCACGCGATTTCCTCTGGGGCACAGAGCCCAGAAGCACTCCCAGCCTCGCACAGACTCTGTGCGCAGCATAGACTTGTGGACCAGGGGCCTGGGCAGGGAATTTTCCTGGTAACTCTCTAAAGGCCGGGTGCCCTCTGTCGCTCGGGGAGTGCCCACGCCGTCCCTTGACCCCGCAGGAAACTTGCATCCAGCCATAGGCAGCCCTCTGCCTCCACGGGGCTCAAACAGCTGGGCCCGGTGTGCGAGCACCTGGCGTACGTGGAGGCAAACCCCAGACCCCTCCGTCCCGTCCCTACCACTGCAAAGATCCCCCTGTTCTTCCATGCATAAAGGGGTCCCCCTTTCCGCTTGGGAGAACATGGGGAGGCCCCAGGAGATGGCTATTCTCCTAGCCGCGGCTGGCTGGTTTCGGGTTTAGACCTGGGCCGTGCATGCGCACTCAGGCTGCCCACCACAAGCCTCCCTCGGGTCATGTGACCCACCCTTAGGGGCGAAGTGGCCCACCCTTCAGGGGTCACGTGACACACCCTTCGGAGGTCACGTGCCCCGCGCTTGAGGGGTCTCGGGAACCACCTTGGAGGGGTCACGTGTCCCACCTTGGAGGGGTCACGTGACCCACCCTTGGGAGGTCACGTGCCCCACCCTTGAGGGGTCACCTTACCCAGCCTAGGGAGGTCACGTGCCCCACCCTTGAGGGGTCTCGTGACCCACCCTTGGGAGGTCACAGCAGTTCCACAGGGTCCCTGGGCACCTGTCCCTGGAAAGAGAAGCCCTCCCTGCCCCTCAGAGGACCACGCGATTTCCCCTAGGCAACACTGCCCAGCAGCACTCCCAGCCCAGCACAGACAGTGTGCTAAGGACAGACTTGGGGACCGGGAGCTTGGGCAGGGGATTTTCCAGGGAACTCTCCAAGGGCCCGGTGCCCTGTGTCGGCCGGGGAGTGCCCTCGCCGTTCCTTGACCCCGCAGGACACTTGCATCCAGCAATCAGCAGCCCTCTGCCTCCACGGGGCTCAAACACCTGTGTTCGGAGTGCGGGCACCTGGCGTACGTGGAGACAAACCGGCAGAACCCTCCACCCTGACCCTACCACTGCAAAGATCCCCCTGTTCTCCCTGCGTAAAGGTGTCCCCCTTTCCGCTTGGGAGAACATGGGGAGGCCCCCTGGACATTGCTTTTCTCCAAGCCTCGGATGGCTGTTTTCGGGCCTAGACCTGGCCGCGCATGCGCACTCAGGCTCCCCCACCACAAGTCTCCCTCGGGTCACTTGCCCCACCCTTGAGCTGTCTGACCATTTGCACAGGGTCCCTAGGCACCTGTCTGGGAAACGGAAGCCCACCCTGCCACCCAGAGGACCGCGCGATTCCCCATGGGCCACACTTCCCAGCAGCTCTCCCAGCTCCTCACAGACAGTGTGCGCAGGAAAGACTTGGGGACCGGGGGCCTGGGTCGGGGATTTTCCAAGGGGCTCTCTGAGGGCCAGGGGTCCTCTCTCACCCGGTGAGTGCCCACGCCGTCCCTTGACCCTCCCACCACACCTGATTCCCGCGATAAGCGGCCCTCCAACTCCATGGGGCCGGGACACCTGGGCCGGGTGTGTGAGCAACTGGCTTACGTGGAGGCAAACCTGCAGACCCCTCCGGCCCGAACCCACCACTGCGAAGATCCCCGTTTTCTTCAATCCATAAAGGGGTCCTCCTTGAGGAGTGGAGGAACATGGGGAGGCCCCAGGAGATGGCTATTCTCGGAGCCGAGGCTGCCTGGTTAAGGGCCAACACCTGGGCCGCGCATGCGCACTCAGGCTCCCCAGCACTCGCCTCCCTCGGCTCATGTGACCCACCCTTTAGAGATCACAGCAGTTTCACAGGGTCCCTGGGCACCTGTCCGTGGACACAGGAACCCTCCCTGCCACCTAGAGGACCACGCGATTTCCTCTGGGGCACAGAGCGCAGAAGCACTCCCAGCCTCGCACAGACTCTGTGCGCAGCATAGACTTGTGGACCAGGGGCCTGGGCAGGGAATTTTCCTGGTAACTCTCTAAAGGCCGGGTGCCCTCTGTCGCTCGGGGAGTGCCCACGCCGTCCCTTGACCCCGCAGGAAACTTGCATCCAGCCATAGGCAGCCCTCTGCCTCCACGGGGCTCAAACAGCTGGGCCCGGTGTGCGAGCACCTGGCGTACGTGGAGGCAAACCCAGACCCCTCCGTCCCGTCCCTACCACTGCAAAGATCCCCCTGTTCTTCCATGCATAAAGGGGTCCCCCTTTCCGTTTGGGAGAACATGGGGAGGCCCCAGGAGATGGCTATTCTCCTAGCCGCGGCTGGCTGGTTTCGGGTTTAGACCTGGGCCGTGCATGCGCACTCAGGCTCCCCACCACAAGCCTCCCTCGGGTCATGTGACCCACCCTTAGGGGCGAAGTGGCCCACCCTTCAGGGGTCACGTGACACACCCTTGCGAGGTCACGTGACCCACCCTTCGGAGGTCACGTGCCCCGCGCTTGAGGGGTCTCGGGACCCACCTTGGAGGGGTCACGTGTCCCACCTTGGAGGGGTCACTTGACCCACCCTTGGGAGGTCACAGCAGTTCCACAGGGTCCCTGGGCACCTGTCCCTGGAAAGAGAAGCCCTCCCTGCCCCTCAGAGGACCACGCGATTTCCCCTAGGCAACACTGCCCAGCAGCACTCCCAGCCCAGCACAGACAGTGTGCTAAGGACAGACTTGGGGACCGGGAGCTTGGGCAGGGGATTTTCCAGGGAACTCTCCAAGGGCCCGGTGCCCTGTGTTGGCCGGGGAGTGCCCTCGCCGTTCCTTGACCCCGCAGGACACTTGCATCCAGCAATCAGCAGCCCTCTGCCTCCACGGGGCTCAAACACCTGTGTTCGGAGTGCGGGCACCTGGCGTACGTGGAGACAAACCGGCAGAACCCTCCACCCTGACCCTACCACTGCAAAGATCCCCCTGTTCTCCCTGCGTAAAGGTGTCCCCCTTTCCGCTTGGGAGAACATGGGGAGGCCCCCTGGACATTGCTTTTCTCCAAGCCTCGGATGGCTGTTTTCGGGCCTAGACCTGGCCGAGCATGCGCACTCAGGCTCCCCCACCACAAGTCTCCCTCGGGTCACTTGCCCCACCCTTGAGCTGTCTGACCATTTGCACAGGGTCCCTAGGCACCTGTCTGGGAAACGGAAGCCCACCCTGCCACCCAGAGGACCGCGCGATTCCCCATGGGCCACACTTCCCAGCAGCTCTCCCAGCTCCTCACAGACAGTGTGCGCAGGAAAGACTTGGGGACCGGGGGCCTGGGTCGGGGATATTCCAAGGGGCTCTCTGAGGGCCAGGGGTCCTCTCTCACCCGGTGAGTGCCCACGCCGTCCCTTGACCCTCCCACCACACCTGATTCCCGCGATAAGCGGCCCTCCAACTCCATGGGGCCGGGACACCTGGGCCGGGTGTGTAGCAACTGGCTTACGTGGAGGCAAACCTGCAGACCCCTCCGGCCCGAACCCACCACTGCGAAGATCCCCGTTTTCTTCAATCCATAAAGGGGTCCTCCTTGAGGAGTGGAGGAACATGGGGAGGCCCCAGGAGATGGCTATTCTCGGAGCCGAGGCTGCCTGGTTAAGGGCCAACACCTGGGCCGCGCATGCGCACTCAGGCTCCCCAGCACTTGCCTCCCTCGGCCAATGTGACCCACCCTTTAGAGATCACAGCAGTTTCACAGGGTCCCTGGGCACCTGTCCGTGGACACAGGAACCCTCCCTGCCACCTAGAGGACCACGCGATTTCCTCTGGGGCACAGAGCCCAGAAGCACTCCCAGCCTCGCACAGACTCTGTGCGCAGCATAGACTTGTGGACCAGGGGCCTGGGCAGGGAATTTTCCTGGTAACTCTCTAAAGGCCGGGTGCCCTCTGTCGCTCGGGGAGTGCCCACGCCATCCCTTGACCCCGCAGGAAACTTGCATCCAGCCATAGGCAGCCCTCTGCCTCCACGGGGCTCAAACAGCTGGGCCCGGTGTGCGAGCACCTGGCGTACGTGGAGGCAAACCCCAGACCCCTCCGTCCCGTCCCTACCACTGCAAAGATCCCCCTGTTCTTCCATGCATAAAGGGGTCCCCCTTTCCGCTTGGGAGAACATGGGGAGGCCCCCTGGACATTGCTTTTCTCCAAGCCTCGGATGGCTGTTTTCGGGCCTACACCTGGCCGCGCATGCGCACTCAGGCTCCCCCAACACAAGTCTACCTCGGGTCACTTGCCCCACCCTTGAGCTGTCTGACCATTTGCACAGGGTCCCTAGGCACCTGCCTGGGAAACGGAAGCCCACCCTGCCACCCAGAGGACCGCGCGATTCCCCATGGGCCACACTTCCCAGCAGCTCTCCCAGCTCCTCACAGACAGTGTGCGCAGGAAAGACTTGGGGACCGGGGGCCTGGGTCGGGGATATTCCAAGGGGCTCTCTGAGGGCCAGGGGTCCTCTCTCACCCGGTGAGTGCCCACGCCGTCCCTTGACCCTCCCACCACACCTGATTCCCGCGATAAGCGGCCCTCCAACTCCATGGGGCCGGGACACCTGGGCCGGGTGTGTGAGCAACTGGCTTACGTGGAGGCAAACCTGCAGACCCCTCCGGCCCGAACCCACCACTGCGAAGATCCCCGTTTTCTTCAATCCATAAAGGGGTCCTCCTTGAGGAGTGGAGGAACATGGGGAGGCCCCAGGAGATGGCTATACTCGGAGCCGAGGCTGCCTGGTTAAGGGCCAACACCTGGGCCGCGCATGCGCACTCAGGCTCCCCAGCACTCGCCTCCCTCAGCTCATGTGACCCACCCTTTAGAGATCACAGCAGTTTCACAGGGTCCCTGGGCACCTGTCCGTGGACACAGGAACCCTCCCTGCCACCTAGAGGACCACGCGATTTCCTCTGGGGCACAGAGCCCAGAAGCACTCCCAGCCTCGCACAGACTCTGTGCGCAGCATAGACTTGTGGACCAGGGGCCTGGGCAGGGAATTTTCCTGGTAACTCTCTAAAGGCCGGGTGCCCTCTGTCGCTCGGGGAGTGCCCACGCCGTCCCTTGACCCCGCAGGAAACTTGCATCCAGCCATAGGCAGCCCTCTGCCTCCACGGGGCTCAAACAGCTGGGCCCGGTGTGCGAGCACCTGGCGTACGTGGAGGCAAACCCCAGACCCCTCCGTCCCGTCCCTACCACTGCAAAGATCCCCCTGTTCTTCCATGCATAAAGGGGTCCCCCTTTCCGCTTGGGAGAACATGGGGAGGCCCCAGGAGATGGCTATTCTCCTAGCCGCGGCTGGCTGGTTTCGGGTTTAGACCTGGGCCGTGCATGCGCACTCAGGCTCCCCACCACAAGCCTCCCTCGGGTCATGTGACCCACCCTTAGGGGCGAAGTGGCCCACCCTTCAGGGGTCACGTGACACACCCTTCGGAGGTCACGTGCCCCGCGCTTGAGGGGTCTCGGGACCCACCTTGGAGGGGTCACGTGTCCCACCTTGGAGGGGTCACGTGACCCACCCTTGGGAGGTCACGTGCCCCACCCTTGAGGGGTCACCTGACCCAGCCTAGGGAGGTCACGTGCCCCACCCTTGAGGGGTCTCGTGACCCACCCTTGGGAGGTCACAGCAGTTCCACAGGGTCCCTGGGCACCTGTCCCTGGAAAGAGAAGCCCTCCCTGCCCCTCAGAGGACCACGCGATTTCCCCTAGGCAACACTGCCCAGCAGCACTCCCAGCCCAGCACAGACAGTGTGCTAAGGACAGACTTGGGGACCGGGAGCTTGGGCGGGGGATTTTCCAGGGAACTCTCCAAGGGCCCGGTGCCCTGTGTCGGCCGGGGAGTGCCCTCGCCGTTCCTTGACCCCGCAGGACACTTGCATCCAGCAATCAGCAGCCCTCTGCCTCCACGGGGCTCAAACACCTGTGTTCGGAGTGGGGGCACCTGGCGTACGTGGAGACAAACGGGCAGAACCCTCCACCCTGACCCTACCACTGCAAAGATCCCCCTGTTCTCCCTGCGTAAAGGTGTCCCCCTTTCCGCTTGGGAGAACATGGGGAGGCCCCCTGGACATGGCTTTTCTCCAAGCCTCGGATGGCTGTTTTCGGGCCTAGACCTGGCCGCGCATGCGCACTCAGGCTCCCCCACCACAAGTCTCCCTCGGGTCACTTGCCCCACCCTTGAGCTGTCTGACCATTTGCACAGGGTCCCTAGGCACCTGTCTGGGAAACGGAAGCCCACCCTGCCACCCAGAGGACCGCGCGATTCCCCATGGGCCACACTTCCCAGCAGCTCTCCCAGCTCCTCACAGACAGTGTGCGCAGGAAAGACTTGGGGACCGGGGGCCTGGGTCGGGGATTTTCCAAGGGGCTCTCTGAGGGCCAGGGGTCCTCTCTCACCCGGTGAGTGCCCACGCCGTCCCTTGACCCTCCCACCCGACCTGATTCCCGCGATAAGCGGCCCTCCAGCTCCATGGGGCCCGGACACCTGGGCCGGGTGTGTGAGCAACTGGCTTACGTGGAGGCAAAACTGCAGACCCCTCCGGCCCGAACCCACCACTGCGAAGATCCCCGTTTTCTTCAATCCATAAAGGGGTCCTCCTTGAGGAGTGGAGGAACATGGGGAGGCCCCAGGAGATGGCTATTCTCGGAGCCGAGGCTGCCTGGTTAAGGGCCAACACCTGGGCCGCGCATGCGCACTCAGGCTCCCCAGCACTCGCCTCCCTCGGCTCATGTGACCCACCCTTTAGAGATCACAGCAGTTTCACAGGGTCCCTGGGCACCTGTCCGTGGACACAGGAACCCTCCCTGCCACCTAGAGGACCACGCGATTTCCTCTGGGGCACAGAGCCCAGAAGCACTCCCAGCCTCGCACAGACTCTGTGCGCAGCATAGACTTGTGGACCAGGGGCCTGGGCAGGGAATTTTCCTGGTAACTCTCTAAAGGCCGGGTGCCCTCTGTCGCTCGGGGAGTGCCCACGCCGTCCCTTGACCCCGCAGGAAACTTGCATCCAGCCATAGGCAGCCCTCTGCCTCCACGGGGCTCAAACAGCTGGGCCCGGTGTGCGAGCACCTGGCGTACGTGGAGGCAAACCCCAGACCCCTCCGTCCCGTCCCTACCACTGCAAAGATCCCCCTGTTCTTCCATGCATAAAGGGGTCCCCCTTTCCGCTTGGGAGAACATGGGGAGGCCCCAGGAGATGGCTATTCTCCTAGCCGCGGCTGGCTGGTTTCGGGTTTAGACCTGGGCCGTGCATGCGCACTCAGGCTGCCCACCACAAGCCTCCCTCGGGTCATGTGACCCACCCTTAGGGGCGAAGTGGCCCACCCTTCAGGGGTCACGTGACACACCCTTCGGAGGTCACGTGCCCCGCGCTTGAGGGGTCTCGGGACCCACCTTGGAGGGGTCACGTGTCCCACCTTGGAGGGGTCACTTGACCCACCCTTGGGAGGTCACGTGCCCCACCCTTCAGGGGTCACCTGACCCAGCCTAGGGAGGTCACGTGCCCCACCCTTGAGGGGTCTCGTGACCCACCCTTGGGAGGTCACAGCAGTTCCACAGGGTCCCTGGGCACCTGTCCCTGGAAAGAGAAGCCCTCCCTGCCCCTCAGAGGACCACGCGATTTCCCCTAGGCAACACTGCCCAGCAGCACTCCCAGCCCAGCACAGACAGTGTGCTAAGGACAGACTTGGGGACCGGGAGCTTGGGCGGGGGATTTTCCAGGGAACTCTCCAAGGGCCCGGTGCCCTGTGTCGGCCGGGGAGTGCCCTCGCCGTTCCTTGACCCCGCAGGACACTTGCATCCAGCAATCAGCAGCCCTCTGCCTCCACGGGGCTCAAACACCTGTGTTCGGAGTGCGGGCACCTGGCGTACGTGGAGACAAACCGGCAGAACCCTCCACCCTGACCCTACCACTGCAAAGATCCCCCTGTTCTCCCTGCGTAAAGGTGTCCCCCTTCCGCTTGGGAGAACATGGGGAGGCCCCCTGGACATGGCTTTTCTCCAAGCCTCGGATGGCTGTTTTCGGGCCTAGACCTGGCCGCGCATGCGCACTCAGGCTCCCCCCCCACAAGTCTCCCTCGGGTCACTTGCCCCACCCTTGAGCTGTCTGACCATTTGCACAGGGTCCCTAGGCACCTGTCTGGGAAACGGAAGCCCACCCTGCCACCCAGAGGACCGCGCGATTCCCCATGGGCCACACTTCCCAGCAGCTCTCCCAGCTCCTCACAGACAGTGTGCGCAGGAAAGACTTGGGGACCGGGGGCCTGGGTCGGGGATTTTCCAAGGGGCTCTCTGAGGGCCAGGGGTCCTCTCTCACCCGGTGAGTGCCCACGCCGTCCCTTGACCCTCCCACCACACCTGATTCCCGCGATAAGCGGCCCTCAAACTCCATGGGGCCTGGACACCTGGGCCGGGTGTGTGAGCAACTGGCTTACGTGGAGGCAAACCTGCAGACCCCTCCGGCCCGTACCCACCACTGCGAAGATCCCCGTTTTCTTCAATCCATAAAGGGGTCCTCCTTGAGGAGTGGAGGAACATGGGGAGGCCCCAGGAGATGGCTATTCTCGGAGCCGAGGCTGCCTGGTTAAGGGCCAACACCTGGGCCGCGCATGCGCACTCAGGCTCCCCAGCACTCGCCTCCCTCGGCTCATGTGACCCACCCTTTAGAGATCACAGCAGTTTCACAGGGTCCCTGGGCACCTGTCCGTGGACACAGGAACCCTCCCTGCCACCTAGAGGACCACGCGATTTCCTCTGGGGCACAGAGCCCAGAAGCACTCCCAGCCTCGCACAGACTCTGTGCGCAGCATAGACTTGTGGACCAGGGGCCTGGGCAGGCAATTTTCCTGGTAACTCTCTAAAGGCCGGGTGCCCTCTGTCGCTCGGGGAGTGCCCACGCCGTCCCTTGACCCCGCAGGAAACTTGCATCCAGCCATAGGCAGCCCTCTGCCTCCACGGGGCTCAAACAGCTGGGCCCGGTGTGCGAGCACCTGGCGTACGTGGAGGCAAACCCCAGACCCCTCCGTCCCGTCCCTACCACTGCAAAGATCCCCCTGTTCTTCCATGCATAAAGGGGTCCCCCTTTCCGCTTGGGAGAACATGGGGAGGCCCCAGGAGATGGCTATTCTCCTAGCCGCGGCTGGCTGGTTTCGGGTTTAGACCTGGGCCGTGCATGCGCACTCAGGCTCCCCACCACAAGCCTCCCTCGGGTCATGTGACCCACCCTTAGGGGCGAAGTGGCCCACCCTTCAGGGGTCACGTGACCCACCCTTGGGAGGTCACGTGCCCCACCCTTGAGGGGTCTCGGGACCCACCTTGGAGGGGTCACGTGTCCCACCTTGGAGGGGTCACTTGACCCACCCTTGGGAGGTCACGTGCCCCACCCTTGAGGGGTCACGTGACCCACCCTTGGGAGGTCACAGCAGTTCCACAGGGTCCCTGGGCACCTGTCCCTGGAAAGAGAAGCCCTCCTTGCCCCTCAGAGGACCACGCGATTTCCCCTAGGCAACACTGCCCAGCAGCACTCCCAGCCCAGCTCAGACAGTGTGCTAAGGACAGACTTGGGGACCGGGAGCTTGGGCGGGGGATTTTCCAGGGAACTCTCCAAGGGCCCCGTGCCCTGTGTCGGCCGGGGAGTGCCCTCGCCGTTCCTTGACCCCGCAGGACACTTGCATCCAGCAATCAGCAGCCCTCTGCCTCCACGGGGCTCAAAAACCTGTGTTTGGAGTGCGGGCACCTGGCGTACGTGGAGACAAACCGGCAGAACCCTCCACCCTGACCCTACCACTGCAAAGATCCCCCTGTTCTTCCATGCATAAAGGGGTCCCCCTTTCCGCTTGGGAGAACATGGGGAGGCCCCCTGGACATTGCTTTTCTCCAAGCCTCGGATGGCTGTTTTCGGGCCTAGACCTGGCCGCGCATGCGCACTCAGGCTCCCCCAACACAAGTCTCCCTCGGGTCACTTGCCCCACCCTTGAGCTGTCTGACCATTTGCACAGGGTCCCTAGGCACCTGTCTGGGAAACGGAAGCCCACCCTGCCACCCAGAGGACCGCGCGATTCCCCATGGGCCACACTTCCCAGCAGCTCTCCCAGCTCCTCACAGACAGTGTGCGCAGGAAAGACTTGGGGACCGGGGGCCTGGGTCGGGGATTTTCCAAGGGGCTCTCTGAGGGCCAGGGGTCCTCTCTCACCCGGTGAGTGCCCACGCCGTCCCTTGACCCTCCCACCACACCTGATTCCCGCGATAAGCGGCCCTCCAACTCCATGGGGCCGGGACACCTGGGCCGGGTGTGTGAGCAACTGGCTTACGTGGAGGCAAACCTGCAGACCCCTCCGGCCCGAACCCACCACTGCGAAGATCCCCGTTTTCTTCAATCCATAAAGGGGTCCTCCTTGAGGAGTGGAGGAACATGGGGAGGCCCCAGGAGATGGCTATTCTCGGAGCTGAGGCTGCCTGGTTAAGGGCCAACACCTGGGCCGCGCATGCGCACTCAGGCTCCCCAGCACTCGCCTCCCTCGGCTCATGTGACCCACCCTTTAGAGATCACAGCAGTTTCACAGGGTCCCTGGGCACCTGTCCGTGGACACAGGAACCCTCCCTGCCACCTAGAGGACCACGCGATTTCCTCTGGGGCACAGAGCCCAGAAGCACTCCCAGCCTCGCACAGACTCTGTGCGCAGCATAGACTTGTGGACCAGGGGCCTGGGCAGGGAATTTTCCTGGTAACTCTCTAAAGGCCGGGTGCCCTCTGTCGCTCGGGGAGTGCCCACGCTGTCCCTTGACCCCGCAGGAAACTTGCATCCAGCCATAGGCAGCCCTCTGCCTCCACGGGGCTCAAACAGCTGGGCCCGGTGTGCGAGCACCTGGCGTACGTGGAGGCAAACCCCAGACCCCTCCGTCCCGTCCCTACCACTGCAAAGATCCCCCTGTTCTTCCATGCATAAAGGGGTCCCCCTTTCCGCTTGGGAGAACATGGGGAGGCCCCAGGAGATGGCTATTCTCCTAGCCGCGGCTGGCTGGTTTCGGGTTTAGACCTGGGCCGTGCATGCGCACTCAGGCTCCCCACCACAAGCCTCCCTCGGGTCATGTGACCCACCCTTAGGGGCGAAGTGGCCCACCCTTCAGGGGTCACGTGACACACCCTTGCGCGGTCACGTGACCCACCCTTCGGAGGTCACGTGCCCCGCGCTTGAGGGGTCTCGGGACCCACCTTGGAGGGGTCACGTGACCCACCCTTGGGAGGTCACGTGCCCCACCCTTCAGTGGTCACCTGACCCAGCCTAGGGAGGTCACGTGCCCCACCCTTGAGGGGTCTCGTGACCCACCCTTGGGAGGTCACAGCAGTTCCACAGGGTCCCTGGGCACCTGTCCCTGGAAAGAGAAGCCCTCCCTGCCCCTCAGAGGACCACGCGATTTCCCCGAGGCAACACTGCCCAGCAGCACTCCCAGCCCAGCACAGACAGTGTGCTAAGGACAGACTTGGGGACCGGGAGCTTGGGCGGGGGATTTTCCAGGGAACTCTCCAAGGGCCCGGTGCCCTGTGTCGGCCGGGGAGTGCCCTCGCCGTTCCTTGACCCCGCAGGACACTTGCATCCAGCAATCAGCAGCCCTCTGCCTCCACGGGGCTCAAACACCTGGGCCCGGTGTGCGAGCACCTGGCGTACGTGGAGGCAAACCCCAGACCCCTCCGTCCCGTCCTTACCACTGCAAAGATCCCCCTGTTCTTCCATGCATAAAGGGGTACCCCTTTCCGCTTGGGAGAACATAGGGAGGCCCCAGGAGATGGCTATTCTCCTAGCCGCGGCTGGCTGGTTTCGGGTTTAGACCTGGGCCGTGCATGCGCACTCAGGCTCCCCACCACAAGCCTCCTTCGGGTCATGTGACCCACCCTTAGGGGCGAAGTGGCCCACCTTTCAGGGGTCACGTGACACACCCTTGAGCGGTCACCTGACCCACCCTTCGGAGGTCACGTGCCCCGCGCTTGAGGGGTCACGTGACCCAGCCTAGGGAGGTCACCTGCCCCACCCTTGAGGGGTCTCGTGACCCACCCTTGGGAGGTCACAGCAGTTCCACAGGGTCCCTGGGCACCTGTCCCTGGAAAGAGAAGCCCTCCCTGCCCCTCAGAGGACCACGCGATTTCCCCTAGGCAACACTGCCCAGCAGCACTCCCAGCCCAGCACAGACAGTGTGCTAAGGACAGACTTGGGGACCGGGAGCTTGGGCGGGGGATTTTCCAGGGAACTCTCCAAGGGCCTCGTGCCCTGTGTCGGCCGGGGAGTGCCCTCGCCGTTCCTTGACCCCGCAGGACACTTGCATCCAGCAATCAGCAGCCCTCTGCCTCCACGGGGCTCAAAAACCTGTGTTTGGAGTGCGGGCACCTGGCGTACGTGGAGACAAACCGGCAGAACCCTCCACCCTGACCCTACCACTGCAAAGATCCCCCTGTTCTTCCATGCATAAAGGGGTCCCCCTTTCCGCTTGGGAGAACATGGGGAGGCCCCCTGGACATGGCTTTTCTCCAAGCCTCGGATGGCTGTTTTCGGGCCTAGACCTGGCCGCGCATGCGCACTCAGGCTCCCCCACCACAAGTCTCCCTCGGGTCACTTGCCCCACCCTTGAGCTGTCTGACCATTTGCACAGGGTCCCTAGGCACCTGTCTGGGAAACGGAAGCCCACCCTGCCACCCAGAGGACCGCGCGATTTCCCATGGGCCACACTTCCCAGCAGCTCTCCCAGCTCCTCACAGACAGTGTGCCCAGGAAAGACTTGGGGAACGGGGGCCTGGGTCGGGGATTTTCCAAGGGTCTCTCTGAGGGCCAGGGGTCCTCTCTCACCCGGTGAGTGCCCACGCCGTCCCTTGACCCTCCCACCACACCTGATTCCCGCGATAAGCGGCCCTCCAACTCCATGGGGCCGGGACACCTGGGCCGGGTGTGTGAGCAACTGGCTTACGTGGAGGCAAACCTGCAGACCCCTCCGGCCCGAACCCACCACTGCGAAGATCCCCGTTTTCTTCAATCCATAAAGGGGTCCTCCTTGAGTAGTGGAGGAACATGGGGAGGCCCCAGGAGATGGCTATTCTCGGAGCCGAGGCTGCCTGGTTAAGGGCCAACACCTGGGCCGCGCATGCGCACTCAGGCTCCCCAGCACTCGCCTCCCTCGGCTCATGTGACCCACCCTTTAGATGATCACAGCAGTTTCACAGGGTCCCTGGGCACCTGTCCGTGGACACAGGAACCCTCCCTGCCACCTAGAGGACCACGCGATTTCCTCTGGGGCACAGAGCCCAGAAGCACTCCCAGCCTCGCACAGACTCTGTGCGCAGCATAGACTTGTGGACCAGGGGCCTGGGCAGGGAATTTTCCTGGTAACTCTCTAAAGGCCGGGTGCCCTCTGTCGCTCGGGGAGTGCCCACGCCGTCCCTTGACCCCGCAGGAAACTTGCATCCAGCCATAGGCAGCCCTCTGCCTCCACGGGGCTCAAACAGCTGGGCCCGGAGTGCGAGCACCTGGCGTACGTGGAGGCAAACCCCAGACCCCTCCGTCCCGTCCCTACCACTGCAAAGATCCCCCTGTTCTTCCATGCATAAAGGGGTCCCCCTTTCCGCTTGGGAGAACATGGGGAGGCCCCAGGAGATGGCTATTCTCCTAGCCGCGGCTGGCTGGTTTCGGGTTTAGACCTGGGCCGTGCATGCGCACTCAGGCTCCCCACCACAAGCCTCCCTCGGGTCATGTGACCCACCCTTAGGGGCGAAGTGGCCCACCCTTCAGGGGTCACGTGACACACCCTTGCGCGGTCACGTGACCCACCCTTCGGAGGTCACGTGCCCCGCGCTTGAGGGGTCTCGGGAACCACCTTGGAGGGGTCACGTGTCCCACCTTGGAGGGGTCACGTGACCCACCCTTGGGAGGTCACGTGCCCCGCCCTTGAGGGGTCACGTGACCCAGACCAGGGAGGTCACAGCAGTTCCACAGGGTCCCTGGGCACCTGTCCCTGGAAAGAGAAGCCCTCCTTGCCCCTCAGAGGACCACGCGATTTCCCCTAGGCAACACTGCCCAGCAGCACTCCCAGCCCAGCTCAGACAGTGTGCTAAGGACAGACTTGGGGACCGGGAGCTTGGGCGGGGGATTTTCCAGGGAACTCTCCAAGGGCCCCGTGCCCTGTGTCGGCCGGGGAGTGCCCTCGCCGTTCCTTGACCCCGCAGGACACTTGCATCCAGCAATCAGCAGCCCTCTGCCTCCACGGGGCTCAAAAACCTGTGTTTGGAGTGCGGGCACCTGGCGTACGTGGAGACAAACCGGCAGAACCCTCCACCCTGACCCTACCACTGCAAAGATCCCCCTGTTCTTCCATGCATAAAGGGGTCCCCCTTTCCGCTTGGGAGAACATGGGGAGGCCCCCTGGACATTGCTTTTCTCCAAGCCTCGGATGGCTGTTTTCGGGCCTAGACCTGGCCGCGCATGCGCACTCAGGCTCCCCCAACACAAGTCTCCCTCGGGTCACTTGCCCCACCCTTGAGCTGTCTGACCATTTGCACAGGGTCCCTAGGCACCTGTCTGGGAAACGGAAGCCCACCCTGCCACCCAGAGGACCGCGCGATTCCCCATGGGCCACACTTCCCAGCAGCTCTCCCAGCTCCTCACAGACAGTGTGCGCAGGAAAGACTTGGGGACCGGGGGCCTGGGTCGGGGATTTTCCAAGGGGCTCTCTGAGGGCCAGGGGTCCTCTCTCACCCGGTGAGTGCCCACGCCGTCCCTTGACCCTCCCACCACACCTGATTCCCGCGATAAGCGGCCCTCCAACTCCATGGGGCCGGGACACCTGGGCCGGGTGTGTGAGCAACTGGCTTACGTGGAGGCAAACCTGCAGACCCCTCCGGCCCGAACCCACCACTGCGAAGATCCCCGTTTTCTTCAATCCATAAAGGGGTCCTCCTTGAGGAGTGGAGGAACATGGGGAGGCCCCAGGAGATGGCTATTCTCGGAGCCGAGGCTGCCTGGTTAAGGGCCAACACCTGGGCCGCGCATGCGCACTCAGGCTCCCCAGCACTCGCCTCCCTCGGCTCATGTGACCCACCCTTTAGAGATCACAGCAGTTTCACAGGGTCCCTGGGCACCTGTCCGTGGACACAGGAACCCTCCCTGCCACCTAGAGGACCACGCGATTTCCTCTGGGGCACAGAGCCCAGAAGCACTCCCAGCCTCGCACAGACTCTGTGCGCAGCATAGACTTGTGGACCAGGGGCCTGGGCAGGGAATTTTCCTGGTAACTCTCTAAAGGCCGGGTGCCCTCTGTCGCTCGGGGAGTGCCCACGCCGTCCCTTGACCCCGCAGGAAACTTGCATCCAGCCATAGGCAGCCCTCTGCCTCCACGGGGCTCAAACAGCTGGGCCCGGTGTGCGAGCACCTGGCGTACGTGGAGGCAAACCCCAGACCCCTCCGTCCCGTCCCTACCACTGCAAAGATCCCCCTGTTCTTCCATGCATAAAGGGGTCCCCCTTTCCGCTTGGGAGAACATGGGGAGGCCCCAGGAGATGGCTATTCTCCTAGCCGCGGCTGGCTGGTTTCGGGTTTAGACCTGGGCCGTGCATGCGCACTCAGGCTCCCCACCACAAGCCTCCCTCGGGTCATGTGACCCACCCTTAGGGGCGAAGTGGCCCACCCTTCAGGGGTCACGTGACACACCCTTGCGCGGTCACGTGACCCACCCTTCGGAGGTCACGTGCCCCGCGCTTGAGGGGTCTCGGGACCCACCTTGGAGGGGTCACGTGACCCACCCTTGGGAGGTCACGTGCCCCACCCTTCAGGGGTCACCTGACCCAGCCTAGGGAGGTCACGTGCCCCACCCTTGAGGGGTCTCGTGACCCACCCTTGGGAGGTCACAGCAGTTCCACAGGGTCCCTGGGCACCTGTCCCTGGAAAGAGAAGCCCTCCCTGCCCCTCAGAGGACCACGCGATTTCCCCGAGGCAACACTGCCCAGCAGCACTCCCAGCCCAGCACAGACAGTGTGCTAAGGACAGACTTGGGGACCGGGAGCTTGGGCGGGGGATTTTCCAGGGAACTCTCCAAGGGCCCGGTGCCCTGTGTCGGCCGGGGAGTGCCCTCGCCGTTCCTTGACCCCGCAGGACACTTGCATCCAGCAATCAGCAGCCCTCTGCCTCCACGGGGCTCAAACACCTGTGTTCGGAGTGCGGGCACCTGGCGTACGTGGAGGCAAACCCCAGACCCCTCCGTCCCGTCCTTACCACTGCAAAGATCCCCCTGTTCTTCCATGCATAAAGGGGTACCCCTTTCCGCTTGGGAGAACATAGGGAGGCCCCAGGAGATGGCTATTCTCCTAGCCGCGGCTGGCTGGTTTCGGGTTTAGACCTGGGCCGTGCATGCGCACTCAGGCTCCCCACCACAAGCCTCCTTCGGGTCATGTGACCCACCCTTAGGGGCGAAGTGGCCCACCTTTCAGGGGTCACGTGACACACCCTTGAGCGGTCACCTGACCCACCCTTCGGAGGTCACGTGCCCCGCGCTTGAGGGGTCACGTGACCCAGCCTAGGGAGGTCACGTGCCCCACCCTTGAGGGGTCTCGTGACCCACCCTTGGGAGGTCACAGCAGTTCCACAGGGTCCCTGGGCACCTGTCCCTGGAAAGAGAAGCCCTCCCTGCCCCTCAGAGGACCACGCGATTTCCCCTAGGCAACACTGCCCAGCAGCACTCCCAGCCCAGCACAGACAGTGTGCTAAGGACAGACTTGGGGACCGGGAGCTTGGGCGGGGGATTTTCCAGGGAACTCTCCAAGGGCCTCGTGCCCTGTGTCGGCCGGGGAGTGCCCTCGCCGTTCCTTGACCCCGCAGGACACTTGCATCCAGCAATCAGCAGCCCTCTGCCTCCACGGGGCTCAAAAACCTGTGTTTGGAGTGCGGGCACCTGGCGTACGTGGAGACAAACCGGCAGAACCCTCCACCCTGACCCTACCACTGCAAAGATCCCCCTGTTCTTCCATGCATAAAGGGGTCCCCCTTTCCGCTTGGGAGAACATGGGGAGGCCCCCTGGACATGGCTTTTCTCCAAGCCTCGGATGGCTGTTTTCGGGCCTAGACCTGGCCGCGCATGCGCACTCAGGCTCCCCCACCACAAGTCTCCCTCGGGTCACTTGCCCCACCCTTGAGCTGTCTGACCATTTGCACAGGGTCCCTAGGCACCTGTCTGGGAAACGGAAGCCCACCCTGCCACCCAGAGGACCGCGCGATTTCCCATGGGCCACACTTCCCAGCAGCTCTCCCAGCTCCTCACAGACAGTGTGCCCAGGAAAGACTTGGGGAACGGGGGCCTGGGTCGGGGATTTTCCAAGGGTCTCTCTGAGGGCCAGGGGTCCTCTCTCACCCGGTGAGTGCCCACGCCGTCCCTTGACCCTCCCACCACACCTGATTCCCGCGATAAGCGGCCCTCCAACTCCATGGGGCCGGGACACCTGGGCCGGGTGTGTGAGCAACTGGCTTACGTGGAGGCAAACCTGCAGACCCCTCCGGCCCGAACCCACCACTGCGAAGATCCCCGTTTTCTTCAATCCATAAAGGGGTCCTCCTTGAGGAGTGGAGGAACATGGGGAGGCCCCAGGAGATGGCTATTCTCGGAGCCGAGGCTGCCTGGTTAAGGGCCAACACCTGGGCCGCGCATGCGCACTCAGGCTCCCCAGCACTCGCCTCCCTCGGCTCATGTGACCCACCCTTTAGATGATCACAGCAGTTTCACCGGGTCCCTGGGCACCTGTCCGTGGACACAGGAACCCTCCCTGCCACCTAGAGGACCACGCGATTTCCTCTGGGGCACAGAGCCCAGAAGCACTCCCAGCCTCGCACAGACTCTGTGCGCAGCATAGACTTGTGGACCAGGGGCCTGGGCAGGGAATTTTCCTGGTAACTCTCTAAAGGCCGGGTGCCCTCTGTCGCTCGGGGAGTGCCCACGCCGTCCCTTGACCCCGCAGGAAACTTGCATCCAGCCATAGGCAGCCCTCTGCCTCCACGGGGCTCAAACAGCTGGGCCCGGAGTGCGAGCACCTGGCGTACGTGGAGGCAAACCCCAGACCCCTCCGTCCCGTCCCTACCACTGCAAAGATCCCCCTGTTCTTCCATGCATAAAGGGGTCCCCCTTTCCGCTTGGGAGAACATGGGGAGGCCCCAGGAGATGGCTATTCTCCTAGCCGCGGCTGGCTGGTTTCGGGTTTAGACCTGGGCCGTGCATGCGCACTCAGGCTCCCCACCACAAGCCTCCCTCGGGTCATGTGACCCACCCTTAGGGGCGAAGTGGCCCACCCTTCAGGGGTCACGTGACACACCCTTGCGCGGTCACGTGACCCACCCTTCGGAGGTCACGTGCCCCGCGCTTGAGGGGTCTCGGGAACCACCTTGGAGGGGTCACGTGTCCCACCTTGGAGGGGTCACGTGACCCACCCTTGGGAGGTCACGTGCCCCGCCCTTGAGGGGTCACGTGACCCAGACCAGGGAGGTCACAGCAGTTCCACAGGGTCCCTGGGCACCTGTCCCTGGAAAGAGAAGCCCTCCTTGCCCCTCAGAGGACCACGCGATTTCCCCTAGGCAACACTGCCCAGCAGCACTCCCAGCCCAGCTCAGACAGTGTGCTAAGGACAGACTTGGGGACCGGGAGCTTGGGCGGGGGATTTTCCAGGGAACTCTCCAAGGGCCCCGTGCCCTGTGTCGGCCGGGGAGTGCCCTCGCCGTTCCTTGACCCCGCAGGACACTTGCATCCAGCAATCAGCAGCCCTCTGCCTCCACGGGGCTCAAAAACCTGTGTTTGGAGTGCGGGCACCTGGCGTACGTGGAGACAAACCGGCAGAACCCTCCACCCTGACCCTACCACTGCAAAGATCCCCCTGTTCTTCCATGCATAAAGGGGTCCCCCTTTCCGCTTGGGAGAACATGGGGAGGCCCCCTGGACATTGCTTTTCTCCAAGCCTCGGATGGCTGTTTTCGGGCCTAGACCTGGCCGCGCATGCGCACTCAGGCTCCCCCAACACAAGTCTCCCTCGGGTCACTTGCCCCACCCTTGAGCTGTCTGACCATTTGCACAGGGTCCCTAGGCACCTGTCTGGGAAACGGAAGCCCACCCTGCCACCCAGAGGACCGCGCGATTCCCCATGGGCCACACTTCCCAGCAGCTCTCCCAGCTCCTCACAGACAGTGTGCGCAGGAAAGACTTGGGGACCGGGGGCCTGGGTCGGGGATTTTCCAAGGGGCTCTCTGAGGGCCAGGGGTCCTCTCTCACCCGGTGAGTGCCCACGCCGTCCCTTGACCCTCCCACCACACCTGATTCCCGCGATAAGCGGCCCTCCAACTCCATGGGGCCGGGACACCTGGGCCGGGTGTGTGAGCAACTGGCTTACGTGGAGGCAAACCTGCAGACCCCTCCGGCCCGAACCCACCACTGCGAAGATCCCCGTTTTCTTCAATCCATAAAGGGGTCCTCCTTGAGGAGTGGAGGAACATGGGGAGGCCCCAGGAGATGGCTATTCTCGGAGCCGAGGCTGCCTGGTTAAGGGCCAACACCTGGGCCGCGCATGCGCACTCAGGCTCCCCAGCACTCGCCTCCCTCGGCTCATGTGACCCACCCTTTAGAGATCACAGCAGTTTCACAGGGTCCCTGGGCACCTGTCCGTGGACACAGGAACCCTCCCTGCCACCTAGAGGACCACGCGATTTCCTCTGGGGCACAGAGCCCAGAAGCACTCCCAGCCTCGCACAGACTCTGTGCGCAGCATAGACTTGTGGACCAGGGGCCTGGGCAGGGAATTTTCCTGGTAACTCTCTAAAGGCCGGGTGCCCTCTGTCGCTCGGGGAGTGCCCACGCCGTCCCTTGACCCCGCAGGAAACTTGCATCCAGCCATAGGCAGCCCTCTGCCTCCACGGGGCTCAAACAGCTGGGCCCGGTGTGCGAGCACCTGGCGTACGTGGAGGCAAACCCCAGACCCCTCCGTCCCGTCCCTACCACTGCAAAGATCCCCCTGTTCTTCCATGCATAAAGGGGTCCCCCTTTCCGCTTGGGAGAACATGGGGAGGCCCCAGGAGATGGCTATTCTCCTAGCCGCGGCTGGCTGGTTTCGGGTTTAGACCTGGGCCGTGCATGCGCACTCAGGCTCCCCACCACAAGCCTCCCTCGGGTCATGTGACCCACCCTTAGGGGCGAAGTGGCCCACCCTTCAGGGGTCACGTGACACACCCTTGCGCGGTCACGTGACCCACCCTTCGGAGGTCACGTGCCCCGCGCTTGAGGGGTCTCGGGACCCACCTTGGAGGGGTCACGTGACCCACCCTTGGGAGGTCACGTGCCCCACCCTTCAGTGGTCACCTGACCCAGCCTAGGGATGTCACGTGCCCCACCCTTGAGGGGTCTCGTGACCCACCCTTGGGAGGTCACAGCAGTTCCACAGGGTCCCTGGGCACCTGTCCCTGGAAAGAGAAGCCCTCCCTGCCCCTCAGAGGACCACGCGATTTCCCCGAGGCAACACTGCCCAGCAGCACTCCCAGCCCAGCACAGACAGTGTGCTAAGGACAGACTTGGGGACCGGGAGCTTGGGCGGGGGATTTTCCAGGGAACTCTCCAAGGGCCCGGTGCCCTGTGTCGGCCGGGGAGTGCCCTCGCCGTTCCTTGACCCCGCAGGACACTTGCATCCAGCAATCAGCAGCCCTCTGCCTCCACGGGGCTCAAACACCTGGGCCCGGTGTGCGAGCACCTGGCGTACGTGGAGGCAAACCCCAGACCCCTCCGTCCCGTCCTTACCACTGCAAAGATCCCCCTGTTCTTCCATGCATAAAGGGGTACCCCTTTCCGCTTGGGAGAACATAGGGAGGCCCCAGGAGATGGCTATTCTCCTAGCCGCGGCTGGCTGGTTTCGGGTTTAGACCTGGGCCGTGCATGCGCACTCAGGCTCCCCACCACAAGCCTCCTTCGGGTCATGTGACCCACCCTTAGGGGCGAAGTGGCCCACCTTTCAGGGGTCACGTGACACACCCTTGAGCGGTCACCTGACCCACCCTTCGGAGGTCACGTGCCCCGCGCTTGAGGGGTCACGTGACCCAGCCTAGGGAGGTCACGTGCCCCACCCTTGAGGGGTCTCGTGACCCACCCTTGGGAGGTCACAGCAGTTCCACAGGGTCCCTGGGCACCTGTCCCTGGAAAGAGAAGCCCTCCCTGCCCCTCAGAGGACCACGCGATTTCCCCTAGGCAACACTGCCCAGCAGCACTCCCAGCCCAGCACAGACAGTGTGCTAAGGACAGACTTGGGGACCGGGAGCTTGGGCGGGGGATTTTCCAGGGAACTCTCCAAGGGCCTCGTGCCCTGTGTCGGCCGGGGAGTGCCCTCGCCGTTCCTTGACCCCGCAGGACACTTGCATCCAGCAATCAGCAGCCCTCTGCCTCCACGGGGCTCAAAAACCTGTGTTTGGAGTGCGGGCACCTGGCGTACGTGGAGACAAACCGGCAGAACCCTCCACCCTGACCCTACCACTGCAAAGATCCCCCTGTTCTCCCTGCGTAAAGGTGTCCCCCTTTCCGCTTGGGAGAACATGGGGAGGCCCCCTGGACATTGCTTTTCTCCAAGCCTCGGATGGCTGTTTTCGGGCCTAGACCTGGCCGTGCATGCGCACTCAGGCTCCCCACCACAAGCCTCCTTCGGGTCATGTGACCCACCCTTAGGGGCGAAGTGGCCCACCCTTCAGGGGTCACGTGACACACCCTTGCGAGGTCACGTGACCCACCCTTCGGAGGTCACGTGCCCCGCGCTTGAGGGGTCTCGGGACCCACCTTGGAGGGGTCACGTGTCCCACCTTGGAGGGGTCACTTGACCCACCCTTGGGAGGTCACAGCAGTTCCACAGGGTCCCTGGGCACCTGTCCCTGGAAAGAGAAGCCCTCCCTGCCCCTCAGAGGACCACGCGATTTCCCCTAGGCAACACTGCCCAGCAGCACTCCCAGCCCAGCACAGACAGTGTGCTAAGGACAGACTTGGGGACCGGGAGCTTGGGCAGGGGATTTTCCAGGGAACTCTCCAAGGGCCCGGTGCCCTGTGTCGGCCGGGGAGTGCCCTCGCCGTTCCTTGACCCCGCAGGACACTTGCATCCAGCAATCAGCAGCCCTCTGCCTCCACGGGGCTCAAACACCTGTGTTCGGAGTGCGGGCACCTGGCGTACGTGGAGACAAACCGGCAGAACCCTCCACCCTGACCCTACCACTGCAAAGATCCCCCTGTTCTCCCTGCGTAAAGGTGTCCCCCTTTCCGCTTGGGAGAACATGGGGAGGCCCCCTGGACATTGCTTTTCTCCAAGCCTCGGATGGCTGTTTTCGGGCCTAGACCTGGCCGCGCATGCGCACTCAGGCTCCCCCACCACAAGTCTCCCTCGGGTCACTTGCCCCACCCTTGAGCTGTCTGACCATTTGCACAGGGTCCCTAGGCACCTGTCTGGGAAACGGAAGCCCACCCTGCCACCCAGAGGACCGCGCGATTCCCCATGGGCCACACTTCCCAGCAGCTCTCCCAGCTCCTCACAGACAGTGTGCGCAGGAAAGACTTGGGGACCGGGGGCCTGGGTCGGGGATATTCCAAGGGGCTCTCTGAGGGCCAGGGGTCCTCTCTCACCCGGTGAGTGCCCACGCCGTCCCTTGACCCTCCCACCACACCTGATTCCCGCGATAAGCGGCCCTCCAACTCCATGGGGCCGGGACACCTGGGCCGGGTGTGTGAGCAACTGGCTTACGTGGAGGCAAACCTGCAGACCCCTCCGGCCCGAACCCACCACTGCGAAGATCCCCGTTTTCTTCAATCCATAAAGGGGTCCTCCTTGAGGAGTGGAGGAACATGGGGAGGCCCCAGGAGATGGCTATTCTCGGAGCCGAGGCTGCCTGGTTAAGGGCCAACACCTGGGCCGCGCATGCGCACTCAGGCTCCCCAGCACTTGCCTCCCTCGGCCAATGTGACCCACCCTTTAGAGATCACAGCAGTTTCACAGGGTCCCTGGGCACCTGTCCGTGGACACAGGAACCCTCCCTGCCACCTAGAGGACCACGCGATTTCCTCTGGGGCACAGAGCCCAGAAGCACTCCCAGCCTCGCACAGACTCTGTGCGCAGCATAGACTTGTGGACCAGGGGCCTGGGCAGGGAATTTTCCTGGTAACTCTCTAAAGGCCGGGTGCCCTCTGTCGCTCGGGGAGTGCCCACGCCATCCCTTGACCCCGCAGGAAACTTGCATCCAGCCATAGGCAGCCCTCTGCCTCCACGGGGCTCAAACAGCTGGGCCCGGTGTGCGAGCACCTGGCGTACGTGGAGGCAAACCCCAGACCCCTCCGTCCCGTCCCTACCACTGCAAAGATCCCCCTGTTCTTCCATGCATAAAGGGGTCCCCCTTTCCGCTTGGGAGAACATGGGGAGGCCCCAGGAGATGGCTATTCTCCTAGCCGCGGCTGGCTGGTTTCGGGTTTAGACCTGGGCCGTGCATGCGCACTCAGGCTCCCCACCACAAGCCTCCCTCGGGTCATGTGACCCACCCTTAGGGGCGAAGTGGCCCACCCTTCAGGGGTCACGTGACACACCCTTCGGAGGTCACGTGCCCCGCGCTTGAGGGGTCTCGGGACCCACCTTGGAGGGGTCACGTGTCCCATCTTGGAGGGGTCACCTGACCCAGCCTAGGGAGGTCACGTGCCCCACCCTTGAGGGGTCTCGTGACCCACCCTTGGGAGGTCACAGCAGTTCCACAGGGTCCCTGGGCACCTGTCCCTGGAAAGAGAAGCCCTCCCTGCCCCTCAGAGGACCACGCGATTTCCCCTAGGCAACACTGCCCAGCAGCACTCCCAGCCCAGCACAGACAGTGTGCTAAGGACAGACTTGGGGACCGGGAGCTTGGGCGGGGGATTTTCCAGGGAACTCTCCAAGGGCCCGGTGCCCTGTGTCGGCCGGGGAGTGCCCTCGCCGTTCCTTGACCCCGCAGGACACTTGCATCCAGCAATCAGCAGCCCTCTGCCTCCACGGGGCTCAAACACCTGTGTTCGGAGTGGGGGCACCTGGCGTACGTGGAGACAAACGGGCAGAACCCTCCACCCTGACCCTACCACTGCAAAGATCCCCCTGTTCTCCCTGCGTAAAGGTGTCCCCCTTTCCGCTTGGGAGAACATGGGGAGGCCCCCTGGACATGGCTTTTCTCCAAGCCTCGGATGGCTGTTTTCGGGCCTAGACCTGGCCGCGCATGCGCACTCAGGCTCCCCCACCACAAGTCTCCCTCGGGTCACTTGCCCCACCCTTGAGCTGTCTGACCATTTGCACAGGGTCCCTAGGCACCTGTCTGGGAAACGGAAGCCCACCCTGCCACCCAGAGGACCGCGCGATTCCCCATGGGCCACACTTCCCAGCAGCTCTCCCAGCTCCTCACAGACAGTGTGCGCAGGAAAGACTTGGGGACCGGGGGCCTGGGTCGGGGATTTTCCAAGGGGCTCTCTGAGGGCCAGGGGTCCTCTCTCACCCGGTGAGTGCCCACGCCGTCCCTTGACCCTCCCACCCGACCTGATTCCCGCGATAAGCGGCCCTCCAGCTCCATGGGGCCCGGACACCTGGGCCGGGTGTGTGAGCAACTGGCTTACGTGGAGGCAAAACTGCAGACCCCTCCGGCCCGAACCCACCACTGCGAAGATCCCCGTTTTCTTCAATCCATAAAGGGGTCCTCCTTGAGGAGTGGAGGAACATGGGGAGGCCCCAGGAGATGGCTATTCTCGGAGCCGAGGCTGCCTGGTTAAGGGCCAACACCTGGGCCGCGCATGCGCACTCAGGCTCCCCAGCACTCGCCTCCCTCGGCTCATGTGACCCACCCTTTAGAGATCACAGCAGTTTCACAGGGTCCCTGGGCACCTGTCCGTGGACACAGGAACCCTCCCTGCCACCTAGAGGACCACGCGATTTCCTCTGGGGCACAGAGCCCAGAAGCACTCCCAGCCTCGCACAGACTCTGTGCGCAGCATAGACTTGTGGACCAGGGGCCTGGGCAGGGAATTTTCCTGGTAACTCTCTAAAGGCCGGGTGCCCTCTGTCGCTCGGGGAGTGCCCACGCCGTCCCTTGACCCCGCAGGAAACTTGCATCCAGCCATAGGCAGCCCTCTGCCTCCACGGGGCTCAAACAGCTGGGCCCGGTGTGCGAGCACCTGGCGTACGTGGAGGCAAACCCCAGACCCCTCCGTCCCGTCCCTACCACTGCAAAGATCCCCCTGTTCTTCCATGCATAAAGGGGTCCCCCTTTCCGCTTGGGAGAACATGGGGAGGCCCCAGGAGATGGCTATTCTCCTAGCCGCGGCTGGCTGGTTTCGGGTTTAGACCTGGGCCGTGCATGCGCACTCAGGCTGCCCACCACAAGCCTCCCTCGGGTCATGTGACCCACCCTTAGGGGCGAAGTGGCCCACCCTTCAGGGGTCACGTGACACACCCTTCGGAGGTCACGTGCCCCGCGCTTGAGGGGTCTCGGGACCCACCTTGGAGGGGTCACGTGTCCCACCTTGGAGGGGTCACTTGACCCACCCTTGGGAGGTCACGTGCCCCACCCTTCAGGGGTCACCTGACCCAGCCTAGGGAGGTCACGTGCCCCACCCTTGAGGGGTCTCGTGACCCACCCTTGGGAGGTCACAGCAGTTCCACAGGGTCCCTGGGCACCTGTCCCTGGAAAGAGAAGCCCTCCCTGCCCCTCAGAGGACCACGCGATTTCCCCTAGGCAACACTGCCCAGCAGCACTCCCAGCCCAGCACAGACAGTGTGCTAAGGACAGACTTGGGGACCGGGAGCTTGGGCGGGGGATTTTCCAGGGAACTCTCCAAGGGCCCGGTGCCCTGTGTCGGCCGGGGAGTGCCCTCGCCGTTCCTTGACCCCGCAGGACACTTGCATCCAGCAATCAGCAGCCCTCTGCCTCCACGGGGCTCAAACACCTGTGTTCGGAGTGCGGGCACCTGGCGTACGTGGAGACAAACCGGCAGAACCCTCCACCCTGACCCTACCACTGCAAAGATCCCCCTGTTCTCCCTGCGTAAAGGTGTCCCCCTTCCGCTTGGGAGAACATGGGGAGGCCCCCTGGACATGGCTTTTCTCCAAGCCTCGGATGGCTGTTTTCGGGCCTAGACCTGGCCGCGCATGCGCACTCAGGCTCCCCCCCCACAAGTCTCCCTCGGGTCACTTGCCCCACCCTTGAGCTGTCTGACCATTTGCACAGGGTCCCTAGGCACCTGTCTGGGAAACGGAAGCCCACCCTGCCACCCAGAGGACCACGCGATTCCCCATGGGCCACACTTCCCAGCAGCTCTCCCAGCTCCTCACAGACAGTGTGCGCAGGAAAGACTTGGGGACCGGGGGCCTGGGTCGGGGATTTTCCAAGGGGCTCTCTGAGGGCCAGGGGTCCTCTCTCACCCGGTGAGTGCCCACGCCGTCCCTTGACCCTCCCACCACACCTGATTCCCGCGATAAGCGGCCCTCAAACTCCATGGGGCCTGGACACCTGGGCCGGGTGTGTGAGCAACTGGCTTACGTGGAGGCAAACCTGCAGACCCCTCCGGCCCGTACCCACCACTGCGAAGATCCCCGTTTTCTTCAATCCATAAAGGGGTCCTCCTTGAGGAGTGGAGGAACATGGGGAGGCCCCAGGAGATGGCTATTCTCGGAGCCGAGGCTGCCTGGTTAAGGGCCAACACCTGGGCCGCGCATGCGCACTCAGGCTCCCCAGCACTCGCCTCCCTCGGCTCATGTGACCCACCCTTTAGAGATCACATCAGTTTCACAGGGTCCCTGGGCACCTGTCCGTGGACACAGGAACCCTCCCTGCCACCTAGAGGACCACGCGATTTCCTCTGGGGCACAGAGCCCAGAAGCACTCCCAGCCTCGCACAGACTCTGTGCGCAGCATAGACTTGTGGACCAGGGGCCTGGGCAGGCAATTTTCCTGGTAACTCTCTAAAGGCCGGGTGCCCTCTGTCGCTCGGGGAGTGCCCACGCCGTCCCTTGACCCCGCAGGAAACTTGCATCCAGCCATAGGCAGCCCTCTGCCTCCACGGGGCTCAAACAGCTGGGCCCGGTGTGCGAGCACCTGGCGTACGTGGAGGCAAACCCCAGACCCCTCCGTCCCGTCCCTACCACTGCAAAGATCCCCCTGTTCTTCCATGCATAAAGGGGTCCCCCTTTCCGCTTGGGAGAACATGGGGAGGCCCCAGGAGATGGCTATTCTCCTAGCCGCGGCTGGCTGGTTTCGGGTTTAGACCTGGGCCGTGCATGCGCACTCAGGCTCCCCACCACAAGCCTCCCTCGGGTCATGTGACCCACCCTTAGGGGCGAAGTGGCCCACCCTTCAGGGGTCACGTGACCCACCCTTCGGAGGTCACGTGCCCCGCGCTTGAGGGGTCACGTGTCCCACCTTGTAGGGGTCACGTGTCCCACCTTGGAGGGGTCACGTGACCCACCCTTGGGAGGTCACGTGCCCCACCCTTGAGGGGTCACCTGACCCAGCCTAGGGAGGTCACGTGCCCCACCCTTGAGGGGTCTCGTGACCCACCCTTGGGATGTCACAGCAGTTCCACAGGGTCCCTGGGCACCTGTCCCTGGAAAGAGAAGCCCTCCCTGCCCCTCAGAGGACCACGCGATTTCCCCTAGGCAACACTGCCCAGCAGCACTCCCAGCCCAGCACAGACAGTGTGCTAAGGACAGACTTGGGGACCGGGAGCTTGGGCGGGGGATTTTCCAGGGAACTCTCCAAGGGCCCGGTGCCCTGTGTCGGCCGGGGAGTGCCCTCGCCGTTCCTTGACCCCGCAGGACACTTGCATCCAGCAATCAGCAGCCCTCTGCCTCCACGGGGCTCAAACACCTGTGTTCGGAGTGCGGGCACCTGGCGTACGTGGAGACAAACGGGCAGAACCCTCCACCCTGACCCTACCACTGCAAAGATCCCCCTGTTCTCCCTGCGTAAAGGTGTCCCCCTTTCCGCTTGGGAGAACATGGGGAGGCCCCCTGGACATGGCTTTTCTCCAAGCCTCGGATGGCTGTTTTCGGGCCTAGACGTGGCCGCGCATGCGCACTCAGGCTCCCCCACCACAAGTCTCCCTCGGGTCACTTGCCCCACCCTTGAGCTGTCTGACCATTTGCACAGGGTCCCTAGGCACCTGTCTGGGAAACGGAAGCCCACCCTGCCACCCAGAGGACCGCGCGATTCCCCATGGGCCACACTTCCCAGCAGCTCTCCCAGCTCCTCACAGACAGTGTGCGCAGGAAAGACTTGGGGACCGGGGGCCTGGGTCGGGGATTTTCCAAGGGGCTCTCTGAGGGCCAGGGGTCCTCTCTCACCCGGTGAGTGCCCACGCCGTCCCTTGACCCTCCCACCCGACCTGATTCCCGCGATAAGCGGCCCTACAGCTCCATGGGGCCGGGACACCTGGGCCGGGTGTGTGAGCAACTGGCTTACGTGGAGGCAAAAGTGCAGACCCCTCCGGCCCGAACCCACCACTGCGAAGATCCCCGTTTTCTTCAATCCATAAAGGGGTCCTCCTTGAGGAGTGGAGGAACATGGGGAGGCCCCAGGAGATGGCTATTCTCGGAGCCGAGGCTGCCTGGTTAAGGGCCAACACCTGGGCCGCCCATGCGCACTCAGGCTCCCCAGCACTCGCCTCCCTCGGCTCATGTGACCCACCCTTTAGAGATCACAGCAGTTTCACAGGGTCCCTGGGCACCTGTCCGTGGACACAGGAACCCTCCCTGCCACCTAGAGGACCACGCGATTTCCTCTGGGGCACAGAGCCCAGAAGCACTCCCAGCCTCGCACAGACTCTGTGCGCAGCATAGACTTGTGGACCAGGGGCCTGGGCAGGGAATTTTCCTGGTAACTCTCTAAAGGCCGGGTGCCCTCTGTCGCTCGGGGAGTGCCCACGCCGTCCCTTGACCCCGCAGGAAACTTGCATCCAGCCATAGGCAGCCCTCTGCCTCCACGGGGCTCAAACAGCTGGGCCCGGTGTGCGAGCACCTGGCGTACGTGGAGGCAAACCCCAGACCCCTCCGTCCCGTCCCTACCACTGCAAAGATCCCCCTGTTCTTCCATGCATAAAGGGGTCCCCCTTTCCGCTTGGGAGAACATGGGGAGGCCCCAGGAGATGGCTATTCTCCTAGCCGCGGCTGGCTGGTTTCGGGTTTAGACCTGGGCCGTGCATGCGCACTCAGGCTGCCCACCACAAGCCTCCCTCGGGTCATGTGACCCACCCTTAGGGGCGAAGTGGCCCACCCTTCAGGGGTCACGTGACACACCCTTCGGAGGTCACGTGCCCCGCGCTTGAGGGGTCTCGGGACCCACCTTGGAGGGGTCACGTGTCCCACCTTGGAGGGGTCACTTGACCCACCCTTGGGAGGTCACGTGCCCCACCCTTGAGGGGTCACGTGACCCACCCTTGGGAGGTCACAGCAGTTCCACAGGGTCCCTGGGCACCTGTCCCTGGAAAGAGAAGCCCTCCTTGCCCCTCAGAGGACCACGCGATTTCCCCTAGGCAACACTGCCCAGCAGCACTCCCAGCCCAGCTCAGACAGTGTGCTAAGGACAGACTTGGGGACCGGGAGCTTGGGCGGGGGATTTTCCAGGGAACTCTCCAAGGGCCCCGTGCCCTGTGTCGGCCGGGGAGTGCCCTCGCCGTTCCTTGACCCCGCAGGACACTTGCATCCAGCAATCAGCAGCCCTCTGCCTCCACGGGGCTCAAAAACCTGTGTTTGGAGTGCGGGCACCTGGCGTACGTGGAGACAAACGGGCAGAACCCTCCACCCTGACCCTACCACTGCAAAGATCCCCCTGTTCTTCCATGCATAAAGGGGTCCCCCTTTCCGCTTGGGAGAACATGGGGAGGCCCCCTGGACATTGCTTTTCTCCAAGCCTCGGATGGCTGTTTTCGGGCCTAGACCTGGCCGCGCATGCGCACTCAGGCTCCCCCAACACAAGTCTCCCTCGGGTCACTTGCCCCACCCTTGAGCTGTCTGACCATTTGCACAGGGTCCCTAGGCACCTGTCTGGGAAACGGAAGCCCACCCTGCCACCCAGAGGACCGCGCGATTCCCCATGGGCCACACTTCCCAGCAGCTCTCCCAGCTCCTCACAGACAGTGTGCGCAGGAAAGACTTGGGGACCGGGGGCCTGGGTCGGGGATTTTCCAAGGGGCTCTCTGAGGGCCAGGGGTCCTCTCTCACCCGGTGAGTGCCCACGCCGTCCCTTGACCCTCCCACCACACCTGATTCCCGCGATAAGCGGCCCTCCAACTCCATGGGGCCGGGACACCTGGGCCGGGTGTGTGAGCAACTGGCTTACGTGGAGGCAAACCTGCAGACCCCTCCGGCCCGAACCCACCACTGCGAAGATCCCCGTTTTCTTCAATCCATAAAGGGGTCCTCCTTGAGGAGTGGAGGAACATGGGGAGGCCCCAGGAGATGGCTATTCTCGGAGCTGAGGCTGCCTGGTTAAGGGCCAACACCTGGGCCGCGCATGCGCACTCAGGCTCCCCAGCACTCGCCTCCCTCGGCTCATGTGACCCACCCTTTAGAGATCACAGCAGTTTCACAGGGTCCCTGGGCACCTGTCCGTGGACACAGGAACCCTCCCTGCCACCTAGAGGACCACGCGATTTCCTCTGGGGCACAGAGCCCAGAAGCACTCCCAGCCTCGCACAGACTCTGTGCGCAGCATAGACTTGTGGACCAGGGGCCTGGGCAGGGAATTTTCCTGGTAACTCTCTAAAGGCCGGGTGCCCTCTGTCGCTCGGGGAGTGCCCACGCTGTCCCTTGACCCCGCAGGAAACTTGCATCCAGCCATAGGCAGCCCTCTGCCTCCACGGGGCTCAAACAGCTGGGCCCGGTGTGCGAGCACCTGGCGTACGTGGAGGCAAACCCCAGACCCCTCCGTCCCGTCCCTACCACTGCAAAGATCCCCCTGTTCTTCCATGCATAAAGGGGTCCCCCTTTCCGCTTGGGAGAACATGGGGAGGCCCCAGGAGATGGCTATTCTCCTAGCCGCGGCTGGCTGGTTTCGGGTTTAGACCTGGGCCGTGCATGCGCACTCAGGCTCCCCACCACAAGCCTCCCTCGGGTCATGTGACCCACCCTTAGGGGCGAAGTGGCCCACCCTTCAGGGGTCACGTGACACACCCTTGCGCGGTCACGTGACCCACCCTTCGGAGGTCACGTGCCCCGCGCTTGAGGGGTCTCGGGACCCACCTTGGAGGGGTCACGTGACCCACCCTTGGGAGGTCACGTGCCCCACCCTTCAGTGGTCACCTGACCCAGCCTAGGGAGGTCACGTGCCCCACCCTTGAGGGGTCTCGTGACCCACCCTTGGGAGGTCACAGCAGTTCCACAGGGTCTCTGGGCACCTGTCCCTGGAAAGAGAAGCCCTCCCTGCCCCTCAGAGGACCACGCGATTTCCCCGAGGCAACACTGCCCAGCAGCACTCCCAGCCCAGCACAGACAGTGTGCTAAGGACAGACTTGGGGACCGGGAGCTTGGGCGGGGGATTTTCCAGGGAACTCTCCAAGGGCCCGGTGCCCTGTGTCGGCCGGGGAGTGCCCTCGCCGTTCCTTGACCCCGCAGGACACTTGCATCCAGCAATCAGCAGCCCTCTGCCTCCACGGGGCTCAAACACCTGGGCCCGGTGTGCGAGCACCTGGCGTACGTGGAGGCAAACCCCAGACCCCTCCGTCCCGTCCTTACCACTGCAAAGATCCCCCTGTTCTTCCATGCATAAAGGGGTACCCCTTTCCGCTTGGGAGAACATAGGGAGGCCCCAGGAGATGGCTATTCTCCTAGCCGCGGCTGGCTGGTTTCGGGTTTAGACCTGGGCCGTGCATGCGCACTCAGGCTCCCCACCACAAGCCTCCTTCGGGTCATGTGACCCACCCTTAGGGGCGAAGTGGCCCACCTTTCAGGGGTCACGTGACACACCCTTGAGCGGTCACCTGACCCACCCTTCGGAGGTCACGTGCCCCGCGCTTGAGGGGTCACGTGACCCAGCCTAGGGAGGTCACCTGCCCCACCCTTGAGGGGTCTCGTGACCCACCCTTGGGAGGTCACAGCAGTTCCACAGGGTCCCTGGGCACCTGTCCCTGGAAAGAGAAGCCCTCCCTGCCCCTCAGAGGACCACGCGATTTCCCCTAGGCAACACTGCCCAGCAGCACTCCCAGCCCAGCACAGACAGTGTGCTAAGGACAGACTTGGGGACCGGGAGCTTGGGCGGGGGATTTTCCAGGGAACTCTCCAAGGGCCTCGTGCCCTGTGTCGGCCGGGGAGTGCCCTCGCCGTTCCTTGACCCCGCAGGACACTTGCATCCAGCAATCAGCAGCCCTCTGCCTCCACGGGGCTCAAAAACCTGTGTTTGGAGTGCGGGCACCTGGCGTACGTGGAGACAAACCGGCAGAACCCTCCACCCTGACCCTACCACTGCAAAGATCCCCCTGTTCTTCCATGCATAAAGGGGTCCCCCTTTCCGCTTGGGAGAACATGGGGAGGCCCCCTGGACATGGCTTTTCTCCAAGCCTCGGATGGCTGTTTTCGGGCCTAGACCTGGCCGCGAATGCGCACTCAGGCTCCCCCACCACAAGTCTCCCTCGGGTCACTTGCCCCACCCTTGAGCTGTCTGACCATTTGCACAGGGTCCCTAGGCACCTGTCTGGGAAACGGAAGCCCACCCTGCCACCCAGAGGACCGCGCGATTTCCCATGGGCCACACTTCCCAGCAGCTCTCCCAGCTCCTCACAGACAGTGTGCCCAGGAAAGACTTGGGGAACGGGGGCCTGGGTCGGGGATTTTCCAAGGGTCTCTCTGAGGGCCAGGGGTCCTCTCTCACCCGGTGAGTGCCCACGCCGTCCCTTGACCCTCCCACCACACCTGATTCCCGCGATAAGCGGCCCTCCAACTCCATGGGGCCGGGACACCTGGGCCGGGTGTGTGAGCAACTGGCTTACGTGGAGGCAAACCTGCAGACCCCTCCGGCCCGAACCCACCACTGCGAAGATCCCCGTTTTCTTCAATCCATAAAGGGGTCCTCCTTGAGTAGTGGAGGAACATGGGGAGGCCCCAGGAGATGGCTATTCTCGGAGCCGAGGCTGCCTGGTTAAGGGCCAACACCTGGGCCGCGCATGCGCACTCAGGCTCCCCAGCACTCGCCTCCCTCGGCTCATGTGACCCACCCTTTAGATGATCACAGCAGTTTCACAGGGTCCCTGGGCACCTGTCCGTGGACACAGGAACCCTCCCTGCCACCTAGAGGACCACGCGATTTCCTCTGGGGCACAGAGCCCAGAAGCACTCCCAGCCTCGCACAGACTCTGTGCGCAGCATAGACTTGTGGACCAGGGGCCTGGGCAGGGAATTTTCCTGGTAACTCTCTAAAGGCCGGGTGCCCTCTGTCGCTCGGGGAGTGCCCACGCCGTCCCTTGACCCCGCAGGAAACTTGCATCCAGCCATAGGCAGCCCTCTGCCTCCACGGGGCTCAAACAGCTGGGCCCGGAGTGCGAGCACCTGGCGTACGTGGAGGCAAACCCCAGACCCCTCCGTCCCGTCCCTACCACTGCAAAGATCCCCCTGTTCTTCCATGCATAAAGGGGTCCCCCTTTCCGCTTGGGAGAACATGGGGAGGCCCCAGGAGATGGCTATTCTCCTAGCCGCGGCTGGCTGGTTTCGGGTTTAGACCTGGGCCGTGCATGCGCACTCAGGCTCCCCACCACAAGCCTCCCTCGGGTCATGTGACCCACCCTTAGGGGCGAAGTGGCCCACCCTTCAGGGGTCACGTGACACACCCTTGCGCGGTCACGTGACCCACCCTTCGGAGGTCACGTGCCCCGCGCTTGAGGGGTCTCGGGAACCACCTTGGAGGGGTCACGTGTCCCACCTTGGAGGGGTCACGTGACCCACCCTTGGGAGGTCACGTGCCCCGCCCTTGAGGGGTCACGTGACCCAGACCAGGGAGGTCACAGCAGTTCCACAGGGTCCCTGGGCACCTGTCCCTGGAAAGAGAAGCCCTCCTTGCCCCTCAGAGGACCACGCGATTTCCCCTAGGCAACACTGCCCAGCAGCACTCCCAGCCCAGCTCAGACAGTGTGCTAAGGACAGACTTGGGGACCGGGAGCTTGGGCGGGGGATTTTCCAGGGAACTCTCCAAGGGCCCCGTGCCCTGTGTCGGCCGGGGAGTGCCCTCGCCGTTCCTTGACCCCGCAGGACACTTGCATCCAGCAATCAGCAGCCCTCTGCCTCCACGGGGCTCAAAAACCTGTGTTTGGAGTGCGGGCACCTGGCGTACGTGGAGACAAACCGGCAGAACCCTCCACCCTGACCCTACCACTGCAAAGATCCCCCTGTTCTTCCATGCATAAAGGGGTCCCCCTTTCCGCTTGGGAGAACATGGGGAGGCCCCCTGGACATTGCTTTTCTCCAAGCCTCGGATGGCTGTTTTCGGGCCTAGACCTGGCCGCGCATGCGCACTCAGGCTCCCCCAACACAAGTCTCCCTCGGGTCACTTGCCCCACCCTTGAGCTGTCTGACCATTTGCACAGGGTCCCTAGGCACCTGTCTGGGAAACGGAAGCCCACCCTGCCACCCAGAGGACCGCGCGATTCCCCATGGGCCACACTTCCCAGCAGCTCTCCCAGCTCCTCACAGACAGTGTGCGCAGGAAAGACTTGGGGACCGGGGGCCTGGGTCGGGGATTTTCCAAGGGGCTCTCTGAGGGCCAGGGGTCCTCTCTCACCCGGTGAGTGCCCACGCCGTCCCTTGACCCTCCCACCACACCTGATTCCCGCGATAAGCGGCCCTCCAACTCCATGGGGCCGGGACACCTGGGCCGGGTGTGTGAGCAACTGGCTTACGTGGAGGCAAACCTGCAGACCCCTCCGGCCCGAACCCACCACTGCGAAGATCCCCGTTTTCTTCAATCCATAAAGGGGTCCTCCTTGAGGAGTGGAGGAACATGGGGAGGCCCCAGGAGATGGCTATTCTCGGAGCCGAGGCTGCCTGGTTAAGGGCCAACACCTGGGCCGCGCATGCGCACTCAGGCTCCCCAGCACTCGCCTCCCTCGGCTCATGTGACCCACCCTTTAGAGATCACAGCAGTTTCACAGGGTCCCTGGGCACCTGTCCGTGGACACAGGAACCCTCCCTGCCACCTAGAGGACCACGCGATTTCCTCTGGGGCACAGAGCCCAGAAGCACTCCCAGCCTCGCACAGACTCTGTGCGCAGCATAGACTTGTGGACCAGGGGCCTGGGCAGGGAATTTTCCTGGTAACTCTCTAAAGGCCGGGTGCCCTCTGTCGCTCGGGGAGTGCCCACGCCGTCCCTTGACCCCGCAGGAAACTTGCATCCAGCCATAGGCAGCCCTCTGCCTCCACGGGGCTCAAACAGCTGGGCCCGGTGTGCGAGCACCTGGCGTACGTGGAGGCAAACCCCAGACCCCTCCGTCCCGTCCCTACCACTGCAAAGATCCCCCTGTTCTTCCATGCATAAAGGGGTCCCCCTTTCCGCTTGGGAGAACATGGGGAGGCCCCAGGAGATGGCTATTCTCCTAGCCGCGGCTGGCTGGTTTCGGGTTTAGACCTGGGCCGTGCATGCGCACTCAGGCTCCCCACCACAAGCCTCCCTCGGGTCATGTGACCCACCCTTAGGGGCGAAGTGGCCCACCCTTCAGGGGTCACGTGACACACCCTTGCGCGGTCACGTGACCCACCCTTCGGAGGTCACGTGCCCCGCGCTTGAGGGGTCTCGGGACCCACCTTGGAGGGGTCACGTGACCCACCCTTGGGAGGTCACGTGCCCCACCCTTCAGGGGTCACCTGACCCAGCCTAGGGAGGTCACGTGCCCCACCCTTGAGGGGTCTCGTGACCCACCCTTGGGAGGTCACAGCAGTTCCACAGGGTCCCTGGGCACCTGTCCCTGGAAAGAGAAGCCCTCCCTGCCCCTCAGAGGACCACGCGATTTCCCCGAGGCAACACTGCCCAGCAGCACTCCCAGCCAAGCACAGACAGTGTGCTAAGGACAGACTTGGGGACCGGGAGCTTGGGCGGGGGATTTTCCAGGGAACTCTCCAAGGGCCCGGTGCCCTGTGTCGGCCGGGGAGTGCCCTCGCCGTTCCTTGACCCCGCAGGACACTTGCATCCAGCAATCAGCAGCCCTCTGCCTCCACGGGGCTCAAACACCTGTGTTCGGAGTGCGGGCACCTGGCGTACGTGGAGGCAAACCCCAGACCCCTCCGTCCCGTCCTTACCACTGCAAAGATCCCCCTGTTCTTCCATGCATAAAGGGGTACCCCTTTCCGCTTGGGAGAACATAGGGAGGCCCCAGGAGATGGCTATTCTCCTAGCCGCGGCTGGCTGGTTTCGGGTTTAGACCTGGGCCGTGCATGCGCACTCAGGCTCCCCACCACAAGCCTCCTTCGGGTCATGTGACCCACCCTTAGGGGCGAAGTGGCCCACCTTTCAGGGGTCACGTGACACACCCTTGAGCGGTCACCTGACCCACCCTTCGGAGGTCACGTGCCCCGCGCTTGAGGGGTCACGTGACCCAGCCTAGGGAGGTCACGTGCCCCACCCTTGAGGGGTCTCGTGACCCACCCTTGGGAGGTCACAGCAGTTCCACAGGGTCCCTGGGCACCTGTCCCTGGAAAGAGAAGCCCTCCCTGCCCCTCAGAGGACCACGCGATTTCCCCTAGGCAACACTGCCCAGCAGCACTCCCAGCCCAGCACAGACAGTGTGCTAAGGACAGACTTGGGGACCGGGAGCTTGGGCGGGGGATTTTCCAGGGAACTCTCCAAGGGCCTCGTGCCCTGTGTCGGCCGGGGAGTGCCCTCGCCGTTCCTTGACCCCGCAGGACACTTGCATCCAGCAATCAGCAGCCCTCTGCCTCCACGGGGCTCAAAAACCTGTGTTTGGAGTGCGGGCACCTGGCGTACGTGGAGACAAACCGGCAGAACCCTCCACCCTGACCCTACCACTGCAAAGATCCCCCTGTTCTTCCATGCATAAAGGGGTCCCCCTTTCCGCTTGGGAGAACATGGGGAGGCCCCCTGGACATGGCTTTTCTCCAAGCCTCGGATGGCTGTTTTCGGGCCTAGACCTGGCCGCGCATGCGCACTCAGGCTCCCCCACCACAAGTCTCCCTCGGGTCACTTGCCCCACCCTTGAGCTGTCTGACCATTTGCACAGGGTCCCTAGGCACCTGTCTGGGAAACGGAAGCCCACCCTGCCACCCAGAGGACCGCGCGATTTCCCATGGGCCACACTTCCCAGCAGCTCTCCCAGCTCCTCACAGACAGTGTGCCCAGGAAAGACTTGGGGAACGGGGGCCTGGGTCGGGGATTTTCCAAGGGTCTCTCTGAGGGCCAGGGGTCCTCTCTCACCCGGTGAGTGCCCACGCCGTCCCTTGACCCTCCCACCACACCTGATTCCCGCGATAAGCGGCCCTCCAACTCCATGGGGCCGGGACACCTGGGCCGGGTGTGTGAGCAACTGGCTTACGTGGAGGCAAACCTGCAGACCCCTCCGGCCCGAACCCACCACTGCGAAGATCCCCGTTTTCTTCAATCCATAAAGGGGTCCTCCTTGAGGAGTGGAGGAACATGGGGAGGCCCCAGGAGATGGCTATTCTCGGAGCCGAGGCTGCCTGGTTAAGGGCCAACACCTGGGCCGCGCATGCGCACTCAGGCTCCCCAGCACTCGCCTCCCTCGGCTCATGTGACCCACCCTTTAGATGATCACAGCAGTTTCACAGGGTCCCTGGGCACCTGTCCGTGGACACAGGAACCCTCCCTGCCACCTAGAGGACCACGCGATTTCCTCTGGGGCACAGAGCCCAGAAGCACTCCCAGCCTCGCACAGACTCTGTGCGCAGCATAGACTTGTGGACCAGGGGCCTGGGCAGGGAATTTTCCTGGTAACTCTCTAAAGGCCGGGTGCCCTCTGTCGCTCGGGGAGTGCCCACGCCGTCCCTTGACCCCGCAGGAAACTTGCATCCAGCCATAGGCAGCCCTCTGCCTCCACGGGGCTCAAACAGCTGGGCCCGGAGTGCGAGCACCTGGCGTACGTGGAGGCAAACCCCAGACCCCTCCGTCCCGTCCCTACCACTGCAAAGATCCCCCTGTTCTTCCATGCATAAAGGGGTCCCCCTTTCCGCTTGGGAGAACATGGGGAGGCCCCAGGAGATGGCTATTCTCCTAGCCGCGGCTGGCTGGTTTCGGGTTTAGACCTGGGCCGTGCATGCGCACTCAGGCTCCCCACCACAAGCCTCCCTCGGGTCATGTGACCCACCCTTAGGGGCGAAGTGGCCCACCCTTCAGGGGTCACGTGACACACCCTTGCGCGGTCACGTGACCCACCCTTCGGAGGTCACGTGCCCCGCGCTTGAGGGGTCTCGGGAACCACCTTGGAGGGGTCACGTGTCCCACCTTGGAGGGGTCACGTGACCCACCCTTGGGAGGTCACGTGCCCCGCCCTTGAGGGGTCACGTGACCCAGACCAGGGAGGTCACAGCAGTTCCACAGGGTCCCTGGGCACCTGTCCCTGGAAAGAGAAGCCCTCCTTGCCCCTCAGAGGACCACGCGATTTCCCCTAGGCAACACTGCCCAGCAGCACTCCCAGCCCAGCTCAGACAGTGTGCTAAGGACAGACTTGGGGACCGGGAGCTTGGGCGGGGGATTTTCCAGGGAACTCTCCAAGGGCCCCGTGCCCTGTGTCGGCCGGGGAGTGCCCTCGCCGTTCCTTGACCCCGCAGGACACTTGCATCCAGCAATCAGCAGCCCTCTGCCTCCACGGGGCTCAAAAACCTGTGTTTGGAGTGCGGGCACCTGGCGTACGTGGAGACAAACCGGCAGAACCCTCCACCCTGACCCTACCACTGCAAAGATCCCCCTGTTCTTCCATGCATAAAGGGGTCCCCCTTTCCGCTTGGGAGAACATGGGGAGGCCCCCTGGACATTGCTTTTCTCCAAGCCTCGGATGGCTGTTTTCGGGCCTAGACCTGGCCGCGCATGCGCACTCAGGCTCCCCCAACACAAGTCTCCCTCGGGTCACTTGCCCCACCCTTGAGCTGTCTGACCATTTGCACAGGGTCCCTAGGCACCTGTCTGGGAAACGGAAGCCCACCCTGCCACCCAGAGGACCGCGCGATTCCCCATGGGCCACACTTCCCAGCAGCTCTCCCAGCTCCTCACAGACAGTGTGCGCAGGAAAGACTTGGGGACCGGGGGCCTGGGTCGGGGATTTTCCAAGGGGCTCTCTGAGGGCCAGGGGTCCTCTCTCACCCGGTGAGTGCCCACGCCGTCCCTTGACCCTCCCACCACACCTGATTCCCGCGATAAGCGGCCCTCCAACTCCATGGGGCCGGGACACCTGGGCCGGGTGTGTGAGCAACTGGCTTACGTGGAGGCAAACCTGCAGACCCCTCCGGCCCGAACCCACCACTGCGAAGATCCCCGTTTTCTTCAATCCATAAAGGGGTCCTCCTTGAGGAGTGGAGGAACATGGGGAGGCCCCAGGAGATGGCTATTCTCGGAGCCGAGGCTGCCTGGTTAAGGGCCAACACCTGGGCCGCGCATGCGCACTCAGGCTCCCCAGCACTCGCCTCCCTCGGCTCATGTGACCCACCCTTTAGAGATCACAGCAGTTTCACAGGGTCCCTGGGCACCTGTCCGTGGACACAGGAACCCTCCCTGCCACCTAGAGGACCACGCGATTTCCTCTGGGGCACAGAGCCCAGAAGCACTCCCAGCCTCGCACAGACTCTGTGCGCAGCATAGACTTGTGGACCAGGGGCCTGGGCAGGGAATTTTCCTGGTAACTCTCTAAAGGCCGGGTGCCCTCTGTCGCTCGGGGAGTGCCCACGCCGTCCCTTGACCCCGCAGGAAACTTGCATCCAGCCATAGGCAGCCCTCTGCCTCCACGGGGCTCAAACAGCTGGGCCCGGTGTGCGAGCACCTGGCGTACGTGGAGGCAAACCCCAGACACCTCCGTCCCGTCCCTACCACTGCAAAAATCCCCCTGTTCTTCCATGCATAAAGGGGTCCCCCTTTCCGCTTGGGAGAACATGGGGAGGCCCCAGGAGATGGCTATTCTCCTAGCCGCGGCTGGCTGGTTTCGGGTTTAGACCTGGGCCGTGCATGCGCACTCAGGCTCCCCACCACAAGCCTCCCTCGGGTCATGTGACCCACCACTAGGGGCGAAGTGGCCCACCCTTCAGGGGTCACGTGACACACCCTTGCGCGGTCACGTGACCCACCCTTCGGAGGTCACGTGCCCCGCGCTTGAGGGGTCTCGGGACCCACCTTGGAGGGGTCACGTGACCCACCCTTGGGAGGTCACGTGCCCCACCCTTCAGTGGTCACCTGACCCAGCCTAGGGATGTCACGTGCCCCACCCTTGAGGGGTCTCGTGACCCACCCTTGGGAGGTCACAGCAGTTCCACAGGGTCCCTGGGCACCTGTCCCTGGAAAGAGAAGCCCTCCCTGCCCCTCAGAGGACCACGCGATTTCCCCGAGGCAACACTGCCCAGCAGCACTCCCAGCCCAGCACAGACAGTGTGCTAAGGACAGACTTGGGGACCGGGAGCTTGGGCGGGGGATTTTCCAGGGAACTCTCCAAGGGCCCGGTGCCCTGTGTCGGCCGGGGAGTGCCCTCGCCGTTCCTTGACCCCGCAGGACACTTGCATCCAGCAATCAGCAGCCCTCTGCCTCCACGGGGCTCAAACACCTGGGCCCGGTGTGCGAGCACCTGGCGTACGTGGAGGCAAACCCCAGACCCCTCCGTCCCGTCCTTACCACTGCAAAGATCCCCCTGTTCTTCCATGCATAAAGGGGTACCCCTTTCCGCTTGGGAGAACATAGGGAGGCCCCAGGAGATGGCTATTCTCCTAGCCGCGGCTGGCTGGTTTCGGGTTTAGACCTGGGCCGTGCATGCGCACTCAGGCTCCCCACCACAAGCCTCCTTCGGGTCATGTGACCCACCCTTAGGGGCGAAGTGGCCCACCTTTCAGGGGTCACGTGACACACCCTTGAGCGGTCACCTGACCCACCCTTCGGAGGTCACGTGCCCCGCGCTTGAGGGGTCACGTGACCCAGCCTAGGGAGGTCACGTGCCCCACCCTTGAGGGGTCTCGTGACCCACCCTTGGGAGGTCACAGCAGTTCCACAGGGTCCCTGGGCACCTGTCCCTGGAAAGAGAAGCCCTCCCTGCCCCTCAGAGGACCACGCGATTTCCCCTAGGCAACACTGCCCAGCAGCACTCCCAGCCCAGCACAGACAGTGTGCTAAGGACAGACTTGGGGACCGGGAGCTTGGGCGGGGGATTTTCCAGGGAACTCTCCAAGGGCCTCGTGCCCTGTGTCGGCCGGGGAGTGCCCTCGCCGTTCCTTGACCCCGCAGGACACTTGCATCCAGCAATCAGCAGCCCTCTGCCTCCACGGGGCTCAAAAACCTGTGTTTGGAGTGCGGGCACCTGGCGTACGTGGAGACAAACCGGCAGAACCCTCCACCCTGACCCTACCACTGCAAAGATCCCCCTGTTCTTCCATGCATAAAGGGGTCCCCCTTTCCGCTTGGGAGAACATGGGGAGGCCCCCTGGACATGGCTTTTCTCCAAGCCTCGGATGGCTGTTTTCGGGCCTAGACCTGGCCGCGCATGCGCACTCAGGCTCCCCCACCACAAGTCTCCCTCGGGTCACTTGCCCCACCCTTGAGCTGTCTGACCATTTGCACAGGGTCCCTAGGCACCTGTCTGGGAAACGGAAGCCCACCCTGCCACCCAGAGGACCGCGCGATTTCCCATGGGCCACACTTCCCAGCAGCTCTCCCAGCTCCTCACAGACAGTGTGCCCAGGAAAGACTTGGGGAGCGGGGGCCTGGGTCGGGGATTTTCCAAGGGGCTCTCTGAGGGCCAGGGGTCCTCTCTCACCCGGTGAGTGCCCACGCCGTCCCTTGACCCTCCCACCACACCTGATTCCCGCGATAAGCGGCCCTCCAACTCCATGGGGCCGGGACACCTGGGCCGGGTGTGTGAGCAACTGGCTTACGTGGAGGCAAACCTGCAGACCCCTCCGGCCCGAACCCACCACTGCGAAGATCCCCGTTTTCTTCAATCCATAAAGGGGTCCTCCTTGAGTAGTGGAGGAACATGGGGAGGCCCCAGGAGATGGCTATTCTCGGAGCCGAGGCTGCCTGGTTAAGGGCCAACACCTGGGCCGCGCATGCGCACTCAGGCTCCCCAGCACTCGCCTCCCTCGGCTCATGTGACCCACCCTTTAGATGATCACAGCAGTTTCACAGGGTCCCTGGGCACCTGTCCGTGGACACAGGAACCCTCCCTGCCACCTAGAGGACCACGCGATTTCCTCTGGGGCACAGAGCCCAGAAGCACTCCCAGCCTCGCACAGACTCTGTGCGCAGCATAGACTTGTGGACCAGGGGCCTGGGCAGGGAATTTTCCTGGTAACTCTCTAAAGGCCGGGTGCCCTCTGTCGCTCGGGGAGTGCCCACGCCGTCCCTTGACCCCGCAGGAAACTTGCATCCAGCCATAGGCAGCCCTCTGCCTCCACGGGGCTCAAACAGCTGGGCCCGGAGTGCGAGCACCTGGCGTACGTGGAGGCAAACCCCAGACCCCTCCGTCCCGTCCCTACCACTGCAAAGATCCCCCTGTTCTTCCATGCATAAAGGGGTCCCCCTTTCCGCTTGGGAGAACATGGGGAGGCCCCAGGAGATGGCTATTCTCCTAGCCGCGGCTGGCTGGTTTCGGGTTTAGACCTGGGCCGTGCATGCGCACTCAGGCTCCCCACCACAAGCCTCCCTCGGGTCATGTGACCCACCCTTAGGGGCGAAGTGGCCCACCCTTCAGGGGTCACGTGACACACCCTTGCGCGGTCACGTGACCCACCCTTCGGAGGTCACGTGCCCCGCGCTTGAGGGGTCTCGGGAACCACCTTGGAGGGGTCACGTGTCCCACCTTGGAGGGGTCACGTGACCCACCCTTGGGAGGTCACGTGCCCCGCCCTTGAGGGGTCACGTGACCCAGACCAGGGAGGTCACAGCAGTTCCACAGGGTCCCTGGGCACCTGTCCCTGGAAAGAGAAGCCCTCCCTGCCCCTCAGAGGACCACGCGATTTCCCCTAGGCAACACTGCCCAGCAGCACTCCCAGCCCAGCACAGACAGTGTGCTAAGGACAGACTTGGGGACCGGGAGCTTGGGCGGGGGATTTTCCAGGGAACTCTCCAAGGGCCCGGTGCCCTGTGTCGGCCGGGGAGTGCCCTCGCCGTTCCTTGACCCCGCAGGACACTTGCATCCAGCAATCAGCAGCCCTCTGCCTCCACGGGGCTCAAAAACCTGTGTTTGGAGTGCGGGCACCTGGCGTACGTGGAGACAAACCGGCAGAACCCTCCACCCTAACCCTACCACTGCAAAGATCCCCCTGTTCTTCCATGCATAAAGGGGTCCCCCTTTCCGCTTGGGAGAACATGGGGAGGCCCCCTGGACATGGCTTTTCTCCAAGCCTCGGATGGCTGTTTTCGGGCCTAGACCTGGCCGCGCATGCGCACTCAGGCTCCCCCACCACAAGTCTCCCTCGGGTCACTTGCCCCACCCTTGAGCTGTCTGACCATTTGCACAGGGTCCCTAGGCACCTGTCTGGGAAACGGAAGCCCACCCTGCCACCCAGAGGACCGCGCGATTTCCCATGGGCCACACTTCCCAGCAGCTCTCCCAGCTCCTCACAGACAGTGTGCCCAGGAAAGACTTGGGGAACGGGGGCCTGGGTCGGGGATTTTCCAAGGGGCTCTCTGAGGGCCAGGGGTCCTCTCTCACCCGGTGAGTGCCCACGCCGTCCCTTGACCCTCCCACCACACCTGATTCCCGCGATAAGCGGCCCTCCAACTCCATGGGGCCGGGACACCTGGGCCGGGTGTGTGAGCAACTGGCTTACGTGGAGGCAAACCTGCAGACCCCTCCGGCCCGAACCCACCACTGCGAAGATCCCCGTTTTCTTCAATCCATAAAGGGGTCCTCCTTGAGGAGTGGAGGAACATGGGGAGGCCCCAGGAGATGGCTATTCTCGGAGCCGAGGCTGCCTGGTTAAGGGCCAACACCTGGGCCGCGCATGCGCACTCAGGCTCCCCAGCACTCGCCTCCCTCGGCTCATGTGACCCACCCTTTAGATGATCACAGCAGTTTCACAGGGTCCCTGGGCACCTGTCCGTGGACACAGGAACCCTCCCTGCCACCTAGAGGACCACGCGATTTCCTCTGGGGCACAGAGCCCAGAAGCACTCCCAGCCTCGCACAGACTCTGTGCGCAGCATAGACTTGTGGACCAGGGGCCTGGGCAGGGAATTTTCCTGGTAACTCTCTAAAGGCCGGGTGCCCTCTGTCGCTCGGGGAGTGCCCACGCCGTCCCTTGACCCCGCAGGAAACTTGCATCCAGCCATAGGCAGCCCTCTGCCTCCACGGGGCTCAAACAGCTGGGCCCGGAGTGCGAGCACCTGGCGTACGTGGAGGCAAACCCCAGACCCCTCCGTCCCGTCCCTACCACTGCAAAGATCCCCCTGTTCTTCCATGCATAAAGGGGTCCCCCTTTCCGCTTGGGAGAACATGGGGAGGCCCCAGGAGATGGCTATTCTCCTAGCCGCGGCTGGCTGGTTTCGGGTTTAGACCTGGGCCGTGCATGCGCACTCAGGCTCCCCACCACAAGCCTCCCTCGGGTCATGTGACCCACCCTTAGGGGCGAAGTGGCCCACCCTTCAGGGGTCACGTGACACACCCTTGCGCGGTCACGTGACCCACCCTTCGGAGGTCACGTGCCCCGCGCTTGAGGGGTCTCGGGAACCACCTTGGAGGGGTCACGTGTCCCACCTTGGAGGGGTCACGTGACCCACCCTTGGGAGGTCACGTGCCCCGCCCTTGAGGGGTCACGTGACCCAGACCAGGGAGGTCACAGCAGTTCCACAGGGTCCCTGGGCACCTGTCCCTGGAAAGAGAAGCCCTCCCTGCCCCTCAGAGGACCACGCGATTTCCCCTAGGCAACACTGCCCAGCAGCACTCCCAGCCCAGCACAGACAGTGTGCTAAGGACAGACTTGGGGACCGGGAGCTTGGGCGGGGGATTTTCCAGGGAACTCTCCAAGGGCCCGGTGCCCTGTGTCGGCCGGGGAGTGCCCTCGCCGTTCCTTGACCCCGCAGGACACTTGCATCCAGCAATCAGCAGCCCTCTGCCTCCACGGGGCTCAAAAACCTGTGTTTGGAGTGCGGGCACCTGGCGTACGTGGAGACAAACCGGCAGAACCCTCCACCCTAACCCTACCACTGCAAAGATCCCCCTGTTCTTCCATGCATAAAGGGGTCCCCCTTTCCGCTTGGGAGAACATGGGGAGGCCCCCTGGACATGGCTTTTCTCCAAGCCTCGGATGGCTGTTTTCGGGCCTAGACCTGGCCGCGCATGCGCACTCAGGCTCCCCCACCACAAGTCTCCCTCGGGTCACTTGCCCCACCCTTGAGCTGTCTGACCATTTGCACAGGGTCCCTAGGCACCTGTCTGGGAAACGGAAGCCCACCCTGCCACCCAGAGGACCGCGCGATTTCCCATGGGCCACACTTCCCAGCAGCTCTCCCAGCTCCTCACAGACAGTGTGCCCAGGAAAGACTTGGGGAACGGGGGCCTGGGTCGGGGATTTTCCAAGGGGCTCTCTGAGGGCCAGGGGTCCTCTCTCACCCGGTGAGTGCCCACGCCGTCCCTTGACCCTCCCACCACACCTGATTCCCGCGATAAGCGGCCCTCCAACTCCATGGGGCCGGGACACCTGGGCCGGGTGTGTGAGCAACTGGCTTACGTGGAGGCAAACCTGCAGACCCCTCCGGCCCGAACCCACCACTGCGAAGATCCCCGTTTTCTTCAATCCATAAAGGGGTCCTCCTTGAGGAGTGGAGGAACATGGGGAGGCCCCAGGAGATGGCTATTCTCGGAGCCGAGGCTGCCTGGTTAAGGGCCAACACCAGGGCCGCGCATGCGCACTCAGGCTCCCCAGCACTCGCCTCCCTCGGCTCATGTGACCCACCCTTTAGAGATCACAGCAGTTTCACAGGGTCCCTGGGCACCTGTCCGTGGACACAGGAACCCTCCCTGCCACCTAGAGGACCACGCGATTTCCTCTGGGGCACAGAGCCCAGAAGCACTCCCAGCCTCGCACAGACTCTGTGCGCAGCATAGACTTGTGGACCAGGGGCCTGGGCAGGGAATTTTCCTGGTAACTCTCTAAAGGCCGGGTGCCCTCTGTCGCTCGGGGAGTGCCCACGCCGTCCCTTGACCCCGCAGGAAACTTGCATCCAGCCATAGGCAGCCCTCTGCCTCCACGGGGCTCAAACAGCTGGGCCCGGTGTGCGAGCACCTGGCGTACGTGGAGGCAAACCCCAGACCCCTCCGTCCCGTCCCTACCACTGCAAAGATCCCCCTGTTCTTCCATGCATAAAGGGGTCCCCCTTTCCGCTTGGGAGAACATGGGGAGGCCCCAGGAGATGGCTATTCTCCTAGCCGCGGCTGGCTGGTTTCGGGTTTAGACCTGGGCCGTGCATGCGCACTCAGGCTCCCCACCACAAGCCTCCCTCGGGTCATGTGACCCACCCTTAGGGGCGAAGTGGCCCACCCTTCAGGGGTCACGTGACACACCCTTGCGCGGTCACGTGACCCACCCTTCGGAGGTCACGTGCCCCGCGCTTGAGGGGTCTCGGGACCCACCTTGCAGGGGTCACGTGTCCCACCTTGGAGGGGTCACGTGACCCACCCTTGGGAGGTCACGTGCCCCGCCCTTGAGGGGTCACCTGACCCAGCCTAGGGAGGTCACGTGCCCCACCCTTCAGTGGTCACCTGACCCAGCCTAGGGAGGTCACGTGCCCCACCCTTGAGGGGTCTCGTGACCCACCCTTGGGAGGTCACAGCAGTTCCACAGGGTCCCTGGGCACCTGTCCCTGGAAAGAGAAGCCCTCCCTGCCCCTCAGAGGACCACGCGATTTCCCCTAGGCAACACTGCCCAGCAGCACTCCCAGCCCAGCACAGACAGTGTGCTAAGGACAGACTTGGGGACCGGGAGCTTGGGCGGGGGATTTTCCAGGGAACTCTCCAAGGGCCCGGTGCCCTGTGTCGGCCGGGGAGTGCCCTCGCCGTTCCTTGACCCCGCAGGACACTTGCATCCAGCAATCAGCAGCCCTCTGCCTCCACGGGGCTCAAACACCTGGGCCCGGTGTGCGAGCACCTGGCGTACGTGGAGGCAAACCCCAGACCCCTCCGTCCCGTCCTTACCACTGCAAAGATCCCCCTGTTCTTCCATGCATAAAGGGGTACCCCTTTCCGCTTGGGAGAACATAGGGAGGCCCCAGGAGATGGCTATTCTCCTAGCCGCGGCTGGCTGGTTTCGGGTTTAGACCTGGGCCGTGCATGCGCACTCAGGCTCCCCACCACAAGCCTCCTTCGGGTCATGTGACCCACCCTTAGGGGCGAAGTGGCCCACCTTTCAGGGGTCACGTGACACAACCTTGAGCGGTCACCTGACCCACCCTTCGGAGGTCACGTGCCCCGCGCTTGAGGGGTCACGTGACCCAGCCTAGGGAGGTCACCTGCCCCACCCTTGAGGGGTCTCGTGACCCACCCTTGGGAGGTCACAGCAGTTCCACAGGGTCCCTGGGCACCTGTCCCTGGAAAGAGAAGCCCTCCCTGCCCCTCAGAGGACCACGCGATTTCCCCTAGGCAACACTGCCCAGCAGCACTCCCAGCCCAGCACAGACAGTGTGCTAAGGACAGACTTGGGGACCGGGAGCTTGGGCGGGGGATTTTCCAGGGAACTCTCCAAGGGCCTCGTGCCCTGTGTCGGCCGGGGAGTGCCCTCGCCGTTCCTTGACCCCGCAGGACACTTGCATCCAGCAATCAGCAGCCCTCTGCCTCCACGGGGCTCAAAAACCTGTGTTTGGAGTGCGGGCACCTGGCGTACGTGGAGACAAACCGGCAGAACCCTCCACCCTGACCCTACCACTGCAAAGATCCCCCTGTTCTTCCATGCATAAAGGGGTCCCCCTTTCCGCTTGGGAGAACATGGGGAGGCCCCCTGGACATGGCTTTTCTCCAAGCCTCGGATGGCTGTTTTCGGGCCTAGACCTGGCCGCGCATGCGCACTCAGGCTCCCCCACCACAAGTCTCCCTCGGGTCACTTGCCCCACCCTTGAGCTGTCTGACCATTTGCACAGGGTCCCTAGGCACCTGTCTGGGAAACGGAAGCCCACCCTGCCACCCAGAGGACCGCGCGATTTCCCATGGGCCACACTTCCCAGCAGCTCTCCCAGCTCCTCACAGACAGTGTGCCCAGGAAAGACTTGGGGAACGGGGGCCTGGGTCGGGGATTTTCCAAGGGTCTCTCTGAGGGCCAGGGGTCCTCTCTCACCCGGTGAGTGCCCACGCCGTCCCTTGACCCTCCCACCACACCTGATTCCCGCGATAAGCGGCCCTCCAACTCCATGGGGCCGGGACACCTGGGCCGGGTGTGTGAGCAACTGGCTTACGTGGAGGCAAACCTGCAGACCCCTCCGGCCCGAACCCACCACTGCGAAGATCCCCGTTTTCTTCAATCCATAAAGGGGTCCTCCTTGAGGAGTGGAGGAACATGGGGAGGCCCCAGGAGATGGCTATTCTCGGAGCCGAGGCTGCCTGGTTAAGGGCCAACACCTGGGCCGCGCATGCGCACTCAGGCTCCCCAGCACTCGCCTCCCTCGGCTCATGTGACCCACCCTTTAGATGATCACAGCAGTTTCACAGGGTCCCTGGGCACCTGTCCGTGGACACAGGAACCCTCCCTGCCACCTAGAGGACCACGCGATTTCCTCTGGGGCACAGAGCCCAGAAGCACTCCCAGCCTCGCACAGACTCTGTGCGCAGCATAGACTTGTGGACCAGGGGCCTGGGCAGGGAATTTTCCTGGTAACTCTCTAAAGGCCGGGTGCCCTCTGTCGCTCGGGGAGTGCCCACGCCGTCCCTTGACCCCGCAGGAAACTTGCATCCAGCCATAGGCAGCCCTCTGCCTCCACGGGGCTCAAACAGCTGGGCCCGGAGTGCGAGCACCTGGCGTACGTGGAGGCAAACCCCAGACCCCTCCGTCCCGTCCCTACCACTGCAAAGATCCCCCTGTTCTTCCATGCATAAAGGGGTCCCCCTTTCCGCTTGGGAGAACATGGGGAGGCCCCAGGAGATGGCTATTCTCCTAGCCGCGGCTGGCTGGTTTCGGGTTTAGACCTGGGCCGTGCATGCGCACTCAGGCTCCCCACCACAAGCCTCCCTCGGGTCATGTGACCCACCCTTAGGGGCGAAGTGGCCCACCCTTCAGGGGTCACGTGACACACCCTTGCGCGGTCACGTGACCCACCCTTCGGAGGTCACGTGCCCCGCGCTTGAGGGGTCTCGGGAACCACCTTGGAGGGGTCACGTGTCCCACCTTGGAGGGGTCACGTGACCCACCCTTGGGAGGTCACGTGCCCCGCCCTTGAGGGGTCACGTGACCCAGACCAGGGAGGTCACAGCAGTTCCACAGGGTCCCTGGGCACCTGTCCCTGGAAAGAGAAGCCCTCCCTGCCCCTCAGAGGACCACGCGATTTCCCCTAGGCAACACTGCCCAGCAGCACTCCCAGCCCAGCACAGACAGTGTGCTAAGGACAGACTTGGGGACCGGGAGCTTGGGCGGGGGATTTTCCAGGGAACTCTCCAAGGGCCCGGTGCCCTGTGTCGGCCGGGGAGTGCCCTCGCCGTTCCTTGACCCCGCAGGACACTTGCATCCAGCAATCAGCAGCCCTCTGCCTCCACGGGGCTCAAAAACCTGTGTTTGGAGTGCGGGCACCTGGCGTACGTGGAGACAAACCGGCAGAACCCTCCACCCTAACCCTACCACTGCAAAGATCCCCCTGTTCTTCCATGCATAAAGGGGTCCCCCTTTCCGCTTGGGAGAACATGGGGAGGCCCCCTGGACATGGCTTTTCTCCAAGCCTCGGATGGCTGTTTTCGGGCCTAGACCTGGCCGCGCATGCGCACTCAGGCTCCCCCACCACAAGTCTCCCTCGGGTCACTTGCCCCACCCTTGAGCTGTCTGACCATTTGCACAGTGTCCCTAGGCACCTGTCTGGGAAACGGAAGCCCACCCTGCCACCCAGAGGACCGCGCGATTTCCCATGGGCCACACTTCCCAGCAGCTCTCCCAGCTCCTCACAGACAGTGTGCCCAGGAAAGACTTGGGGAACGGGGGCCTGGGTCGGGGATTTTCCAAGGGGCTCTCTGAGGGCCAGGGGTCCTCTCTCACCCGGTGAGTGCCCACGCCGTCCCTTGACCCTCCCACCACACCTGATTCCCGCGATAAGCGGCCCTCCAACTCCATGGGGCCGGGACACCTGGGCCGGGTGTGTGAGCAACTGGCTTACGTGGAGGCAAACCTGCAGACCCCTCCGGCCCGAACCCACCACTGCGAAGATCCCCGTTTTCTTCAATCCATAAAGGGGTCCTCCTTGAGGAGTGGAGGAACATGGGGAGGCCCCAGGAGATGGCTATTCTCGGAGCCGAGGCTGCCTGGTTAAGGGCCAACACCAGGGCCGCGCATGCGCACTCAGGCTCCCCAGCACTCGCCTCCCTCGGCTCATGTGACCCACCCTTTAGATGATCACAGCAGTTTCACAGGGTCCCTGGGCACCTGTCCGTGGACACAGGAACCCTCCCTGCCACCTAGAGGACCACGCGATTTCCTCTGGGGCACAGAGCCCAGAAGCACTCCCAGCCTCGCACAGACTCTGTGCGCAGCATAGACTTGTGGACCAGGGGCCTGGGCAGGGAATTTTCCTGGTAACTCTCTAAAGGCCGGGTGCCCTCTGTCACTCGGGGAGTGCCCACGCCGTCCCTTGACCCCGCAGGAAACTTGCATCCAGCCATAGGCAGCCCTCTGCCTCCACGGGGCTCAAACAGCTGGGCCCGGAGTGCGAGCACCTGGCGTACGTGGAGGCAAACCCCAGACCCCTCCGTCCCGTCCCTACCACTGCAAAGATCCCCCTGTTCTTCCATGCATAAAGGGGTCCCCCTTTCCGCTTGGGAGAACATGGGGAGGCCCCAGGAGATGGCTATTCTCCTAGCCGCGGCTGGCTGGTTTCGGGTTTAGACCTGGGCCGTGCATGCGCACTCAGGCTGCCCACCACAAGCCTCCCTCGGGTCATGTGACCCACCCTTAGGGGCGAAGTGGCCCACCCTTCAGGGGTCACGTGACCCACCCTTCGGAGGTCACGTGCCCCGCGCTTGAGGGGTCTCGGGACCCACCTTGGAGGGGTCACGTGTCCCACCTTGGAGGGGTCACGTGACCCACCCTTGGGAGGTCACGTGCCCCACCCTTCAGGGGTCACCTGACCCAGCCTAGGGAGGTCACGTGCCCCACCCTTGAGGGGTCTCGTGACCCACCCTTGGGAGGTCACAGCAGTTCCACAGGGTCCCTGGGCACCTGTCCCTGGAAAGAGAAGCCCTCCCTGCCCCTCAGAGGACCACGCGATTTCCCCTAGGCAACACTGCCCAGCAGCACTCCCAGCCCAGCACAGACAGTGTGCTAAGGACAGACTTGGGGACCGGGAGCTTGGGCGGGGGATTTTCCAGGGAACTCTCCAAGGGCCCGGTGCCCTGTGTCGGCCGGGGAGTGCCCTCGCCGTTCCTTGACCCCGCAGGACACTTGCATCCAGCAATCAGCAGCCCTCTGCCTCCACGGGGCTCAAACACCTGTGTTCGGAGTGCGGGCACCTGGCGTACGTGGAGACAAACCGGCAGAACCCTCCACCCTGACCCTACCACTGCAAAGATCCCCCTGTTCTCCCTGCGTAAAGGTGTCCCCCTTTCCGCTTGGGAGAACATGGGGAGGCCCCCTGGACATGGCTTTTCTCCAAGCCTCGGATGGCTGTTTTCGGGCCTAGACCTGGCCGCGCATGCGCACTCAGGCTCCCCCACCACAAGTCTCCCTCGGGTCACTTGCCCCACCCTTGATCTGTCTGACCATTTGCACAGGGTCCCTAGGCACCTGTCTGGGAAACGGAAGCCCACCCTGCCACCCAGAGGACCGCGCGATTCCCCATGGGCCACACTTCCCAGCAGCTCTCCCAGCTCCTCACAGACAGTGTGCGCAGGAAAGACTTGGGGACCGGGGGCCTGTGTCGGGGATTTTCCAAGGGGCTCTCTGAGGGCCAGGCGTCCTCTCTCACCCGGTGAGTGCCCACGCCGTCCCTTGACCCTCCCACCACACCTGATTCCCGCGATAAGCGGCCCTCCAACTCCATTGGGCCGGGACACCTGGGCCGGGTGTGTGAGCAACTGGCTTACGTGGAGGCAAACCTGCAGACCCCTCCGGCCCGAACCCACCACTGCGAAGATCCCCGTTTTCTTCAATCCATAAAGGGGTCCTCCTTGAGGAGTGGAGGAACATGGGGAGGCCCCAGGAGATGGCTATTCTCGGAGCCGAGGCTGCCTGGTTAAGGGCCAACACCTGGGCCCCGCATGCGCACTCAGGCTCCCCAGCACTCGCCTCCCTCGGCTCATGTGACCCACCCTTTAGAGATCACAGCAGTTTCACAGGGTCCCTGGGCACCTGTCCGTGGACACAGGAACCCTCCCTGCCACCTAGAGGACCACGCGATTTCCTCTGGGGCACAGAGCCCAGAAGCACTCCCAGCCTCGCACAGACTCTGTGCGCAGCATAGACTTGTGGACCAGGGGCCTGGGCAGGGAATTTTCCTGGTAACTCTCTAAAGGCCGGGTGCCCTCTGTCGCTCGGGGAGTGCCCACGCCGTCCCTTGACCCCGCAGGAAACTTGCATCCAGCCATAGGCAGCCCTCTGCCTCCACGGGGCTCAAACAGCTGGGCCCGGTGTGCGAGCACCTGGCGTACGTGGAGGCAAACCCCAGACCCCTCCGTCCCGTCCCTACCACGGCAAAGATCCCCCTGTTCTTCCATGCATAAAGGGGTCCCCCTTTCCGCTTGGGAGAACATGGGGAGGCCCCAGGAGATGGCTGTTCTCCTAGCCGCGGCTGGCTGGTTTCGGGTTTAGACCTGGGCCGTGCATGCGCACTCAGGCTCCCCACCACAAGCCTCCCTCGGGTCATGTGACCCACCCTTAGGGGCGAAGTGGCCCACCCTTCAGGGGTCACGTGACACACCCTTGCGCGGTCACGTGACCCACCCTTCGGAGGTCACGTGCCCCGCGCTTGAGGGGTCTCGGGACCCACCTTGGAGGGGTCACGTGTCCCACCTTGGAGGGGTCACGTGACCCACCCTTGGGAGGTCACGTGCCCCACCCTTGAGGGGTCACCTTACCCAGCCTAGGGAGGTCACGTGCCCCACCCTTGAGGGGTCTCGTGACCCACCCTTGGGAGGTCACAGCAGTTCCACAGGGTCCCTGGGCACCTGTCCCTGGAAAGAGAAGCCCTCCCTGCCCCTCAGAGGACCACGCGATTTCCCCTAGGCAACACTGTCCAGCAGCACTCCCAGCCCAGCACAGATAGTGTGCTAAGGACAGACTTGGGGACCGGGAGCTTGGGCGGGGGATTTTCCAGGGAACTCTCCAAGGGCCCGGTGCCCTGTGTCGGCCGGGGAGTGCCCTCGCCGTTCCTTGACCCCGCAGGACACTTGCATCCAGCAATCAGCAGCCCTCTGCCTCCACGGGGCTCAAACACCTGTGTTCGGAGTGCGGGCACCTGGCGTACGTGGAGACAAACCGGCAGAACCCTCCACCCTGACCCTACCACTGCAAAGATCCCCCTGTTCTCCCTGCGTAAATGTGTCCCCCTTTCCGCTTGGGAGAACATGGGGAGGCCCCCTGGACATGGCTTTTCTCCAAGCCTCGGATGGCTGTTTTCGGGCCTAGACCTGGCCGCGCATGCGCACTCAGGCTCCCCCACCACAAGTCTCCCTCGGGTCACTTGCCCCACCCTTGATCTGTCTGACCATTTGCACAGGGTCCCTAGGCACCTGTCTGGGAAACGGAAGCCCACCCTGCCACCCAGAGGACCGCGCGATTCCCCATGGGCCACACTTCCCAGCAGCTCTCCCAGCTCCTCACAGACAGTGTGCGCAGGAAAGACTTGGGGACCGGGGGCCTGGGTCGGGGATTTTCCAAGGGGCTCTCTGAGGGCCAGGCGTCCTCTCTCACCCGGTGAGTGCCCACGCCGTCCCTTGACCCTCCCACCACACCTGATTCCCGCGATAAGCGGCCCTCCAACTCCATGGGGCCGGGACACCTGGGCCGGGTGTGTGAGCAACTGGCTTACGTGGAGGCAAACCTGCAGACCCCTCCGGCCCGAACCCACCACTGCGAAGATCCCCGTTTTCTTCAATCCATAAAGGGGTCCTCCTTGAGGAGTGGAGGAACATGGGGAGGCCCCAGGAGATGGCTATTCTCGGAGCCGAGGCTGCCTGGTTAAGGGCCAACACCTGGGCCGCGCATGCGCACTCAGGCTCCCCAGCACTCGCCTCCCTCGGCTCATGTGACCCACCCTTTAGAGATCACAGCAGTTTCACAGGGTCCCTGGGCACCTGTCCGTGGACACAGGAACCCTCCCTGCCACCTAGAGGACCACGCGATTTCCTCTGGGGCACAGAGCCCAGAAGAACTCCCAGCCTCGCACAGACTCTGTGCGCAGCATAGACTTGTGGACCAGGGGCCTGGGCAGGGAATTTTCCTGGTAACTCTCTAAAGGCCGGGTGCCCTCTGTCGCTCGGGGAGTGCCCACGCCGTCCCTTGACCCCGCAGGAAACTTGCATCCAGCCATAGGCAGCCCTCTGCCTCCACGGGGCTCAAACAGCTGGGCCCGGTGTGCGAGCACCTGGCGTACGTGGAGGCAAACCCCAGACCCCTCCGTCCCGTCCCTACCACTGCAAAGATCCCCCTGTTCTTCCATGCATAAAGGGGTCCCCCTTTCCGCTTGGGAGAACATGGGGAGGCCCCAGGAGATGGCTATTCTCCTAGCCGCGGCTGGCTGGTTTCGGGTTTAGACCTGGGCCGTGCATGCGCACTCAGGCTGCCCACCACAAGCCTCCCTCGGGTCATGTGACCCACCCTTAGGGGCGAAGTGGCCCACCCTTCAGGGGTCACGTGACACACCCTTGCGCGGTCACGTGACCCACCCTTCGGAGGTCACGTGCCCCGCGCTTGAGGGGTCTCGGGACCCACCTTGGAGGGGTCACGTGTCCCACCTTGGAGGGGTCACGTGACCCACCCTTGGGAGGTCACGTGCCCCACCCTTCAGGGGTCACCTGACCCAGCCCAGGGAGGTCACGTGCCCCACCCTTGAGGGGTCTCGTGACCCACCCTTGGGAGGTCACAGCAGTTCCACAGGGTCCCTGGGCACCTGTCCCTGGAAAGAGAAGCCCTCCCTGCCCCTCAGAGGACCACGCGATTTCCCCTAGGCAACACTGCCCAGCAGCACTCCCAGCCCAGCACAGACAGTGTGCTAAGGACAGACTTGGGGACCGGGAGCTTGGGCGGGGGATTTTCCAGGGAACTCTCCAAGGGCCCGGTGCCCTGTGTCGGCCGGGGAGTGCCCTCGCCGTTCCTTGACCCCGCAGGACACTTGCATCCAGCAATCAGCAGCCCTCTGCCTCCACGGGGCTCAAACACCTGTGTTCGGAGTGCGGGCACCTGGCGTACGTGGAGACAAACCGGCAGAACCCTCCACCCTGACCCTACCACTGCAAAGATCCCCCTGTTCTCCCTGCGTAAAGGTGTCCCCCTTTCCGCTTGGGAGAACATGGGGAGGCCCCCTGGACATGGCTTTTCTCCAAGCCTCGGATGGCTGTTTTCGGGCCTAGACCTGGCCGCGCATGCGCACTCAGGCTCCCCACCACAAGTCTCCCTCGGGTCACTTGCCCCACCCTTGATCTGTCTGACCATTTGCACAGGGTCCCTAGGCACCTGTCTGGGAAACGGAAGCCCACCCTGCCACCCAGAGGACCGCGCGATTCCCCATGGGCCACACTTCCCAGCAGCTCTCCCAGCTCCTCACAGACAGTGTGCGCAGGAAAGACTTGGGGACCGGGGGCCTGGGTCGGGGATTTTCCAAGGGGCTCTCTGAGGGCCAGGGGTCCTCTCTCACCCGGTGAGTGCCCACGCCGTCCCTTGACCCTCCCACCACACCTGATTCCCGCGATAAGCGGCCCTCCAACTCCATGGGGCCGGGACACCTGGGCCGGGTGTGTGAGCAACTGGCTTACGTGGAGGCAAACCTGCAGACCCCTCCGGCCTGAACCCACCACTGCGAAGATCCCCGTTTTCTTCAATCCATAAAGGGGTCCTCCTTGAGGAGTGGAGGAACATGGGGAGGCCCCAGGAGATGGCTATTCTCGGAGCCGAGGCTGCCTGGTTAAGGGCCAACACCTGGGCCGCGCATGCGCACTAAGGCTCCCCAGCACTCGCCTCCCTCGGCTCATGTGACCCACCCTTTAGAGATCACAGCAGTTTCACAGGGTCCCTGGGCACCTGTCCGTGGACACAGGAACCCTCCCTGCCACCTAGAGGACCACGCGATTTCCTCTGGGGCACAGAGCCCAGAAGCACTCCCAGCCTCGCACAGACTCTGTGCGCAGCATAGACTTGTGGACCAGGGGCCTGGGCAGGGAATTTTCCTGGTAACTCTCTAAAGGCCGGGTGCCCTCTGTCGCTCGGGGAGTGCCCACGCCGTCCCTTGACCCCGCAGGAAACTTGCATCCAGCCATAGGCAGCCCTCTGCCTCCACGGGGCTCAAACAGCTGGGCCCGGTGTGCGAGCACCTGGCGTACGTGGAGGCAAACCCCAGACCCCTCCGTCCCGTCCCTACCACTGCAAAGATCCCCCTGTTCTTCCATGCATAAAGGGGTCCCCCTTTCCGCTTGGGAGAACATGGGGAGGCCCCAGGAGATGGCTCTTCTCCTAGCCGCGGCAGGCTGGTTTCGGGTTTAGACCTGGGCCGTGCATGCGCACTCAGGCTCCCCACCACAAGCCTCCCTCGGGTCATGTGACCCACCCTTAGGGGCGAAGTGGCCCACCCTTCAGGGGTCACGTGACACACCCTTGCGCGGTCACGTGACCCACCCTTCGGAGGTCACGTGCCCCGCGCTTGAGGGGTCTCGGGACCCACCTTGTAGGGGTCACGTGTCCCACCTTGGAGGGGTCACGTGACCCACCCTTGGGAGGTCACGTGCCCCACCCTTCAGGGGTCACCTGACCCAGCCTAGGGAGGTCACGTGCCCCACCCTTGAGGGGTCTCGTGACCCACCCTTGGGAGGTCACAGCAGTTCCACAGGGTCCCTGGGCACCTGTCCCTGGAAAGAGAAGCCCTCCCTGCCCCTCAGAGGACCACGCGATTTCCCCTAGGCAACACTGCCCAGCAGCACTCCCAGCCCAGCACAGACAGTGTGCTAAGGACAGACTTGGGGACCGGGAGCTTGGGCGGGGGATTTTCCAGGGAACTCTCCAAGGGCCCGGTGCCCTGTGTCGGCCGGGGAGTGCCCTCGCCGTTCCTTGACCCCGCAGGACACTTGCATCCAGCAATCAGCAGCCCTCTGCCTCCACGGGGCTCAAACACCTGTGTTCGGAGTGCGGGCACCTGGCGTACGTGGAGACAAACCGGCAGAACCCTCCACCCTGACCCTACCACTGCAAAGATCCCCCTGTTCTCCCTGCGTAAAGGTGTCCCCCTTCCGCTTGGGAGAACATGGGGAGGCCCCCTGGACATGGCTTTTCTCCAAGCCTCGGATGGCTGTTTTCGGGCCTAGACCTGGCCGCGCATGCGCACTCAGGCTCCCCCACCACAAGTCTCCCTCGGGTCACTTGCCCCACCCTTGAGCTGTCTGACCATTTGCACAGTGTCCCTAGGCACCTGTCTGGGAAAGGAAGCCCACCCTGCCACCCAGAGGACCGCGCGATTTCCCATGGGCCACACTTCCCAGCAGCTCTCCCAGCTCCTCACAGACAGTGTGCCCAGGAAAGACTTGGGGAACGGGGGCCTGGGTCGGGGATTTTCCAAGGGGCTCTCTGAGGGCCAGGGGTCCTCTCTCACCCGGTGAGTGCCCACGCCGTCCCTTGACCCTCCCACCACACCTGATTCCCGCGATAAGCGGCCCTCCAACTCCATGGGGCCGGGACACCTGGGCCGGGTGTGTGAGCAACTGGCTTACGTGGAGGCAAACCTGCAGACCCCTCCGGCCCGAACCCACCACTGCGAAGATCCCCGTTTTCTTCAATCCATAAAGGGGTCCTCCTTGAGGAGTGGAGGAACATGGGGAGGCCCCAGGAGATGGCTATTCTCGGAGCCGAGGCTGCCTGGTTAAGGGCCAACACCAGGGCCGCGCATGCGCACTCAGGCTCCCCAGCACTCGCCTCCCTCGGCTCATGTGACCCACCCTTTAGATGATCACAGCAGTTTCACAGGGTCCCTGGGCACCTGTCCGTGGACACAGGAACCCTCCCTGCCACCTAGAGGACCACGCGATTTCCTCTGGGGCACAGAGCCCAGAAGCACTCCCAGCCTCGCACAGACTCTGTGCGCAGCATAGACTTGTGGACCAGGGGCCTGGGCAGGGAATTTTCCTGGTAACTCTCTAAAGGCCGGGTGCCCTCTGTCACTCGGGGAGTGCCCACGCCGTCCCTTGACCCCGCAGGAAACTTGCATCCAGCCATAGGCAGCCCTCTGCCTCCACGGGGCTCAAACAGCTGGGCCCGGAGTGCGAGCACCTGGCGTACGTGGAGGCAAACCCCAGACCCCTCCGTCCCGTCCCTACCACTTCAAAGATCCCCCTGTTCTTCCATGCATAAAGGGGTCCCCCTTTCCGCTTGGGAGAACATGGGGAGGCCCCAGGAGATGGCTATTCTCCTAGCCGCGGCTGGCTGGTTTCGGGTTTAGACCTGGGCCGTGCATGCGCACTCAGGCTCCCCACCACAAGCCTCCCTCGGGTCATGTGACCCACCCTTAGGGGCGAAGTGGCCCACCCTTCAGGGGTCACGTGACACACCCTTGCGCGGTCACGTGACCCACCCTTCGGAGGTCACGTGCCCCGCGCTTGAGGGGTCTCGGGACCCACCTTGGAGGGGTCACGTGTCCCACCTTGGAGGGGTCACGTGACCCACCCTTGGGAGGTCACGTGCCCCACCCTTCAGGGGTCACCTGACCCAGCCTAGGGAGGTCACGTGCCCCACCCTTGAGGGGTCTCGTGACCCACCCTTGGGAGGTCACAGCAGTTCCACAGGGTCCCTGGGCACCTGTCCCTGGAAAGAGAAGCCCTCCCTGCCCCTCAGAGGACCACGCGATTTCCCCTAGGCAACACTGCCCAGCAGCACTCCCAGCCCAGCACAGACAGTGTGCTAAGGACAGACTTGGGGACCGGGAGCTTGGGCGGGGGATTTTCCAGGGAACTCTCCAAGGGCCCGGTGCCCTGTGTCGGCCGGGGTGTGCCCTCGCCGTTCCTTGACCCCGCAGGACACTTGCATCCAGCAATCAGCAGCCCTCTGCCTCCACGGGGCTCAAACACCTGTGTTCGGAGTGCGGGCACCTGGCGTACGTGGAGACAAACCGGCAGAACCCTCCACCCTGACCCTACCACTGCAAAGATCCCCCTGTTCTCCCTGCGTAAAGGTGTCCCCCTTTCCGCTTGGGAGAACATGGGGAGGCCCCCTGGACATGGCTTTTCTCCAAGCCTCGGATGGCTGTTTTCGGGCCTAGACCTGGCCGCGCATGCGCACTCAGGCTCCCCCACCACAAGTCTCCCTCGGGTCACTTGCCCCACCCTTGATCTGTCTGACCATTTGCACAGGGTCCCTAGGCACCTGTCTGGGAAACGGAAGCCCACCCTGCCACCCAGAGGACCGCGCGATTCCCCATGGGCCACACTTCCCAGCAGCTCTCCCAGCTCCTCACAGACAGTGTGCGCAGGAAAGACTTGGGGACCGGGGGCCTGTGTCGGGGATTTTCCAAGGGGCTCTCTGAGGGCCAGGCGTCCTCTCTCACCCGGTGAGTGCCCACGCCGTCCCTTGACCCTCCCACCACACCTGATTCCCGCGATAAGCGGCCCTCCAACTCCATGGGGCCGGGACACCTGGGCCGGGTGTGTGAGCAACTGGCTTACGTGGAGGCAAACCTGCAGACCCCTCCGGCCCGAACCCACCACTGCGAAGATCCCCGTTTTCTTCAATCCATAAAGGGGTCCTCCTTGAGGAGTGGAGGAACATGGGGAGGCCCCAGGAGATGGCTATTCTCGGAGCCGAGGCTGCCTGGTTAAGGGCCAACACCTGGGCCGAGCATGCGCACTCAGGCTCCCCAGCACTCGCCTCCCTCGGCTCATGTGACCCACCCTTTAGAGATCACAGCAGTTTCACAGGGTCCCTGGGCACCTGTCCGTGGACACAGGAACCCTCCCTGCCACCTAGAGGACCACGCGATTTCCTCTGGGGCACAGAGCCCAGAAGCACTCCCAGCCTCGCACAGACTCTGTGCGCAGCATAGACTTGTGGACCAGGGGCCTGGGCAGGGAATTTTCCTGGTAACTCTCTAAAGGCCGGGTGCCCTCTGTCGCTCGGGGAGTGCCCACGCCGTCCCTTGACCCCGCAGGAAACTTGCATCCAGCCATAGGCAGCCCTCTGCCTCCACGGGGCTCAAACAGCTGGGCCCGGTGTGCGAGCACCTGGCGTACGTGGAGGCAAACCCCAGACCCCTCCGTCCCGTCCCTACCACGGCAAAGATCCCCCTGTTCTTCCATGCATAAAGGGGTCCCCCTTTCCGCTTGGGAGAACATGGGGAGGCCCCAGGAGATGGCTATTCTCCTAGCCGCGGCTGGCTGGTTTCGGGTTTAGACCTGGGCCGTGCATGCGCACTCAGGCTCCCCACCACAAGCCTCCCTCGGGTCATGTGACCCACCCTTAGGGGCGAAGTGGCCCACCCTTCAGGGGTCACGTGACACACCCTTGCGCGGTCACGTGACCCACCCTTCGGAGGTCACGTGCCCCGCGCTTGAGGGGTCTCGGGACCCACCTTGGAGGGGTCACGTGTCCCACCTTGGAGGGGTCACGTGACCCACCCTTGGGAGGTCACGTGCCCCACCCTTGAGGGGTCACCTTACCCAGCCTAGGGAGGTCACGTGCCCCACCCTTGAGGGGTCTCGTGACCCACCCTTGGGAGGTCACAGCAGTTCCACAGGGTCCCTGGGCACCTGTCCCTGGAAAGAGAAGCCCTCCCTGCCCCTCAGAGGACCACGCGATTTCCCCTAGGCAACACTGCCCAGCAGCACTCCCAGCCCAGCACAGATAGTGTGCTAAGGACAGACTTGGGGACCGGGAGCTTGGGCGGGGGATTTTCCAGGGAACTCTCCAAGGGCCCGGTGCCCTGTGTCGGCCGGGGAGTGCCCTCGCCGTTCCTTGACCCCGCAGGACACTTGCATCCAGCAATCAGCAGCCCTCTGCCTCCACGGGGCTCAAACACCTGTGTTCGGAGTGCGGGCACCTGGCGTACGTGGAGACAAACCGGCAGAACCCTCCACCCTGACCCTACCACTGCAAAGATCCCCCTGTTCTCCCTGCGTAAATGTGTCCCCCTTTCCGCTTGGGAGAACATGGGGAGGCCCCCTGGACATGGCTTTTCTCCAAGCCTCGGATGGCTGTTTTCGGGCCTAGACCTGGCCGCGCATGCGCACTCAGGCTCCCCCACCACAAGTCTCCCTCGGGTCACTTGCCCCACCCTTGATCTGTCTGACCATTTGCACAGGGTCCCTAGGCACCTGTCTGGGAAACGGAAGCCCACCCTGCCACCCAGAGGACCGCGCGATTCCCCATGGGCCACACTTCCCAGCAGCTCTCCCAGCTCCTCACAGACAGTGTGCGCAGGAAAGACTTGGGGACCGGGGGCCTGGGTCGGGGATTTTCCAAGGGGCTCTCTGAGGGCCAGGCGTCCTCTCTCACCCGGTGAGTGCCCACGCCGTCCCTTGACCCTCCCACCACACCTGATTCCCGCGATAAGCGGCCCTCCAACTCCATGGGGCCGGGACACCTGGGCCGGGTGTGTGAGCAACTGGCTTACGTGGAGGCAAACCTGCAGACCCCTCCGGCCCGAACCCACCACTGCGAAGATCCCCGTTTTCTTCAATCCATAAAGGGGTCCTCCTTGAGGAGTGGAGGAACATGGGGAGGCCCCAGGAGATGGCTATTCTCGGAGCCGAGGCTGCCTGGTTAAGGGCCAACACCTGGGCCGCGCATGCGCACTCAGGCTCCCCAGCACTCGCCTCCCTCGGCTCATGTGACCCACCCTTTAGAGATCACAGCAGTTTCACAGGGTCCCTGGGCACCTGTCCGTGGACACAGGAACCCTCCCTGCCACCTAGAGGACCACGCGATTTCCTCTGGGGCACAGAGCCCAGAAGAACTCCCAGCCTCGCACAGACTCTGTGCGCAGCATAGACTTGTGGACCAGGGGCCTGGGCAGGGAATTTTCCTGGTAACTCTCTAAAGGCCGGGTGCCCTCTGTCGCTCGGGGAGTGCCCACGCCGTCCCTTGACCCCGCAGGAAACTTGCATCCAGCCATAGGCAGCCCTCTGCCTCCACGGGGCTCAAACAGCTGGGCCCGGTGTGCGAGCACCTGGCGTACGTGGAGGCAAACCCCAGACCCCTCCGTCCCGTCCCTACCACTGCAAAGATCCCCCTGTTCTTCCATGCATAAAGGGGTCCCCCTTTCCGCTTGGGAGAACATGGGGAGGCCCCAGGAGATGGCTATTCTCCTAGCCGCGGCTGGCTGGTTTCGGGTTTAGACCTGGGCCGTGCATGCGCACTCAGGCTGCCCACCACAAGCCTCCCTCGGGTCATGTGACCCACCCTTAGGGGCGAAGTGGCCCACCCTTCAGGGGTCACGTGACACACCCTTCAGGGGTCACCTGACCCAGCCCAGGGAGGTCACGTGCCCCACCCTTGAGGGGTCTCGTGACCCACCCTTGGGAGGTCACAGCAGTTCCACAGGGTCCCTGGGCACCTGTCCCTGGAAAGAGAAGCCCTCCCTGCCCCTCAGAGGACCACGCGATTTCCCCTAGGCAACACTGCCCAGCAGCACTCCCAGCCCAGCACAGACAGTGTGCTAAGGACAGACTTGGGGACCGGGAGCTTGGGCGGGGGATTTTCCAGGGAACTCTCCAAGGGCCCGGTGCCCTGTGTCGGCCGGGGAGTGCCCTCGCCGTTCCTTGACCCCGCAGGACACTTGCATCCAGCAATCAGCAGCCCTCTGCCTCCACGGGGCTCAAACACCTGTGTTCGGAGTGCGGGCACCTGGCGTACGTGGAGACAAACCGGCAGAACCCTCCACCCTGACCCTACCACTGCAAAGATCCCCCTGTTCTCCCTGCGTAAAGGTGTCCCCCTTTCCGCTTGGGAGAACATGGGGAGGCCCCCTGGACATGGCTTTTCTCCAAGCCTCGGATGGCTGTTTTCGGGCCTAGACCTGGCCGCGCATGCGCACTCAGGCTCCCCACCACAAGTCTCCCTCGGGTCACTTGCCCCACCCTTGATCTGTCTGACCATTTGCACAGGGTCCCTAGGCACCTGTCTGGGAAACGGAAGCCCACCCTGCCACCCAGAGGACCGCGCGATTCCCCATGGGCCACACTTCCCAGCAGCTCTCCCAGCTCCTCACAGACAGTGTGCGCAGGAAAGACTTGGGGACCGGGGGCCTGGGTCGGGGATTTTCCAAGGGGCTCTCTGAGGGCCAGGGGTCCTCTCTCACCCGGTGAGTGCCCACGCCGTCCCTTGACCCTCCCACCACACCTGATTCCCGCGATAAGCGGCCCTCCAACTCCATGGGGCCGGGACACCTGGGCCGGGTGTGTGAGCAACTGGCTTACGTGGAGGCAAACCTGCAGACCCCTCCGGCCTGAACCCACCACTGCGAAGATCCCCGTTTTCTTCAATCCATAAAGGGGTCCTCCTTGAGGAGTGGAGGAACATGGGGAGGCCCCAGGAGATGGCTATTCTCGGAGCCGAGGCTGCCTGGTTAAGGGCCAACACCTGGGCCGCGCATGCGCACTCAGGCTCCCCAGCACTCGCCTCCCTCGGCTCATGTGACCCACCCTTTAGAGATCACAGCAGTTTCACAGGGTCCCTGGGCACCTGTCCGTGGACACAGGAACCCTCCCTGCCACCTAGAGGACCACGCGATTTCCTCTGGGGCACAGAGCCCAGAAGCACTCCCAGCCTCGCACAGACTCTGTGCGCAGCATAGACTTGTGGACCAGGGGCCTGGGCAGGGAATTTTCCTGGTAACTCTCTAAAGGCCGGGTGCCCTCTGTCGCTCGGGGAGTGCCCACGCCGTCCCTTGACCCCGCAGGAAACTTGCATCCAGCCATAGGCAGCCCTCTGCCTCCACGGGGCTCAAACAGCTGGGCCCGGTGTGCGAGCACCTGGCGTACGTGGAGGCAAACCCCAGACCCCTCCGTCCCGTCCCTACCACTGCAAAGATCCCCCTGTTCTTCCATGCATAAAGGGGTCCCCCTTTCCGCTTGGGAGAACATGGGGAGGCCCCAGGAGATGGCTCTTCTCCTAGCCGCGGCAGGCTGGTTTCGGGTTTAGACCTGGGCCGTGCATGCGCACTCAGGCTCCCCACCACAAGCCTCCCTCGGGTCATGTGACCCACCCTTAGGGGCGAAGTGGCCCACCCTTCAGGGGTCACGTGACACACCCTTGCGCGGTCACGTGACCCACCCTTCGGAGGTCACGTGCCCCGCGCTTGAGGGGTCTCGGGACCCACCTTGTAGGGGTCACGTGTCCCACCTTGGAGGGGTCACGTGACCCACCCTTGGGAGGTCACGTGCCCCACCCTTCAGGGGTCACCTGACCCAGCCTAGGGAGGTCACGTGCCCCACCCTTGAGGGGTCTCGTGACCCACCCTTGGGAGGTCACAGCAGTTCCACAGGGTCCCTGGGCACCTGTCCCTGGAAAGAGAAGCCCTCCCTGCCCCTCAGAGGACCACGCGATTTCCCCTAGGCAACACTGCCCAGCAGCACTCCCAGCCCAGCACAGACAGTGTGCTAAGGACAGACTTGGGGACCGGGAGCTTGGGCGGGGGATTTTCCAGGGAACTCTCCAAGGGCCCGGTGCCCTGTGTCGGCCGGGGAGTGCCCTCGCCGTTCCTTGACCCCGCAGGACACTTGCATCCAGCAATCAGCAGCCCTCTGCCTCCACGGGGCTCAAACACCTGTGTTCGGAGTGCGGGCACCTGGCGTACGTGGAGACAAACCGGCAGAACCCTCCACCCTGACCCTACCACTGCAAAGATCCCCCTGTTCTCCCTGCGTAAAGGTGTCCCCCTTCCGCTTGGGAGAACATGGGGAGGCCCCCTGGACATGGCTTTTCTCCAAGCCTCGGATGGCTGTTTTCGGGCCTAGACCTGGCCGCGCATGCGCACTCAGGCTCCCCCACCACAAGTCTCCCTCGGGTCACTTGCCCCACCCTTGAGCTGTCTGACCATTTGCACAGTGTCCCTAGGCACCTGTCTGGGAAACGGAAGCCCACCCTGCCACCCAGAGGACCGCGCGATTTCCCATGGGCCACACTTCCCAGCAGCTCTCCCAGCTCCTCACAGACAGTGTGCCCAGGAAAGACTTGGGGAACGGGGGCCTGGGTCGGGGATTTTCCAAGGGGCTCTCTGAGGGCCAGGGGTCCTCTCTCACCCGGTGAGTGCCCACGCCGTCCCTTGACCCTCCCACCACACCTGATTCCCGCGATAAGCGGCCCTCCAACTCCATGGGGCCGGGACACCTGGGCCGGGTGTGTGAGCAACTGGCTTACGTGGAGGCAAACCTGCAGACCCCTCCGGCCCGAACCCACCACTGCGAAGATCCCCGTTTTCTTCAATCCATAAAGGGGTCCTCCTTGAGGAGTGGAGGAACATGGGGAGGCCCCAGGAGATGGCTATTCTCGGAGCCGAGGCTGCCTGGTTAAGGGCCAACACCAGGGCCGCGCATGCGCACTCAGGCTCCCCAGCACTCGCCTCCCTCGGCTCATGTGACCCACCCTTTAGATGATCACAGCAGTTTCACAGGGTCCCTGGGCACCTGTCCGTGGACACAGGAACCCTCCCTGCCACCTAGAGGACCACGCGATTTCCTCTGGGGCACAGAGCCCAGAAGCACTCCCAGCCTCGCACAGACTCTGTGCGCAGCATAGACTTGTGGACCAGGGGCCTGGGCAGGGAATTTTCCTGGTAACTCTCTAAAGGCCGGGTGCCCTCTGTCACTCGGGGAGTGCCCACGCCGTCCCTTGACCCCGCAGGAAACTTGCATCCAGCCATAGGCAGCCCTCTGCCTCCACGGGGCTCAAACAGCTGGGCCCGGAGTGCGAGCACCTGGCGTACGTGGAGGCAAACCCCAGACCCCTCCGTCCCGTCCCTACCACTTCAAAGATCCCCCTGTTCTTCCATGCATAAAGGGGTCCCCCTTTCCGCTTGGGAGAACATGGGGAGGCCCCAGGAGATGGCTATTCTCCTAGCCGCGGCTGGCTGGTTTCGGGTTTAGACCTGGGCCGTGCATGCGCACTCAGGCTCCCCACCACAAGCCTCCCTCGGGTCATGTGACCCACCCTTAGGGGCGAAGTGGCCCACCCTTCAGGGGTCACGTGACACACCCTTGCGCGGTCACGTGACCCACCCTTCGGAGGTCACGTGCCCCGCGCTTGAGGGGTCTCGGGACCCACCTTGGAGGGGTCACGTGTCCCACCTTGGAGGGGTCACGTGACCCACCCTTGGGAGGTCACGTGCCCCACCCTTCAGGGGTCACCTGACCCAGCCTAGGGAGGTCACGTGCCCCACCCTTGAGGGGTCTCGTGACCCACCCTTGGGAGGTCACAGCAGTTCCACAGGGTCCCTGGGCACCTGTCCCTGGAAAGAGAAGCCCTCCCTGCCCCTCAGAGGACCACGCGATTTCCCCTAGGCAACACTGCCCAGCAGCACTCCCAGCCCAGCACAGACAGTGTGCTAAGGACAGACTTGGGGACCGGGAGCTTGGGCGGGGGATTTTCCAGGGAACTCTCCAAGGGCCCGGTGCCCTGTGTCGGCCGGGGTGTGCCCTCGCCGTTCCTTGACCCCGCAGGACACTTGCATCCAGCAATCAGCAGCCCTCTGCCTCCACGGGGCTCAAACACCTGTGTTCGGAGTGCGGGCACCTGGCGTACGTGGAGACAAACCGGCAGAACCCTCCACCCTGACCCTACCACTGCAAAGATCCCCCTGTTCTCCCTGCGTAAAGGTGTCCCCCTTTCCGCTTGGGAGAACATGGGGAGGCCCCCTGGACATGGCTTTTCTCCAAGCCTCGGATGGCTGTTTTCGGGCCTAGACCTGGCCGCGCATGCGCACTCAGGCTCCCCCACCACAAGTCTCCCTCAGGTCACTTGCCCCACCCTTGATCTGTCTGACCATTTGCACAGGGTCCCTAGGCACCTGTCTGGGAAACGGAAGCCCACCCTGCCACCCAGAGGACCGCGCGATTCCCCATGGGCCACACTTCCCAGCAGCTCTCCCAGCTCCTCACAGACAGTGTGCGCAGGAAAGACTTGGGGACCGGGGGCCTGTGTCGGGGATTTTCCAAGGGGCTCTCTGAGGGCCAGGCGTCCTCTCTCACCCGGTGAGTGCCCACGCCGTCCCTTGACCCTCCCACCACACCTGATTCCCGCGATAAGCGGCCCTCCAACTCCATGGGGCCGGGACACCTGGGCCGGGTGTGTGAGCAACTGGCTTACGTGGAGGCAAACCTGCAGACCCCTCCGGCCCGAACCCACCACTGCGAAGATCCCCGTTTTCTTCAATCCATAAAGGGGTCCTCCTTGAGGAGTGGAGGAACATGGGGAGGCCCCAGGAGATGGCTATTCTCGGAGCCGAGGCTGCCTGGTTAAGGGCCAACACCTGGGCCGAGCATGCGCACTCAGGCTCCCCAGCACTCGCCTCCCTCGGCTCATGTGACCCACCCTTTAGAGATCACAGCAGTTTCACAGGGTCCCTGGGCACCTGTCCGTGGACACAGGAACCCTCCCTGCCACCTAGAGGACCACGCGATTTCCTCTGGGGCACAGAGCCCAGAAGCACTCCCAGCCTCGCACAGACTCTGTGCGCAGCATAGACTTGTGGACCAGGGGCCTGGGCAGGGAATTTTCCTGGTAACTCTCTAAAGGCCGGGTGCCCTCTGTCGCTCGGGGAGTGCCCACGCCGTCCCTTGACCCCGCAGGAAACTTGCATCCAGCCATAGGCAGCCCTCTGCCTCCACGGGGCTCAAACAGCTGGGCCCGGTGTGCGAGCACCTGGCGTACGTGGAGGCAAACCCCAGACCCCTCCGTCCCGTCCCTACCACTGCAAAGATCCCCCTGTTCTTCCATGCATAAAGGGGTCCCCCTTTCCGCTTGGGAGAACATGGGGAGGCCCCAGGAGATGGCTCTTCTCCTAGCCGCGGCAGGCTGGTTTCGGGTTTAGACCTGGGCCGTGCATGCGCACTCAGGCTCCCCACCACAAGCCTCCCTCGGGTCATGTGACCCACCCTTAGGGGCGAAGTGGCCCACCCTTCAGGGGTCACGTGACACACCCTTGCGCGGTCACGTGACCCACCCTTCGGAGGTCACGTGCCCCGCGCTTGAGGGGTCTCGGGACCCACCTTGTAGGGGTCACGTGTCCCACCTTGGAGGGGTCACGTGACCCACCCTTGGGAGGTCACGTGCCCCACCCTTCAGGGGTCACCTGACCCAGCCTAGGGAGGTCACGTGCCCCACCCTTGAGGGGTCTCGTGACCCACCCTTGGGAGGTCACAGCAGTTCCACAGGGTCCCTGGGCACCTGTCCCTGGAAAGAGAAGCCCTCCCTGCCCCTCAGAGGACCACGCGATTTCCCCTAGGCAACACTGCCCAGCAGCACTCCCAGCCCAGCACAGACAGTGTGCTAAGGACAGACTTGGGGACCGGGAGCTTGGGCGGGGGATTTTCCAGGGAACTCTCCAAGGGCCCGGTGCCCTGTGTCGGCCGGGGAGTGCCCTCGCCGTTCCTTGACCCCGCAGGACACTTGCATCCAGCAATCAGCAGCCCTCTGCCTCCACGGGGCTCAAACACCTGTGTTCGGAGTGCGGGCACCTGGCGTACGTGGAGACAAACCGGCAGAACCCTCCACCCTGACCCTACCACTGCAAAGATCCCCCTGTTCTCCCTGCGTAAAGGTGTCCCCCTTCCGCTTGGGAGAACATGGGGAGGCCCCCTGGACATGGCTTTTCTCCAAGCCTCGGATGGCTGTTTTCGGGCCTAGACCTGGCCGCGCATGCGCACTCAGGCTCCCCCACCACAAGTCTCCCTCGGGTCACTTGCCCCACCCTTGAGCTGTCTGACCATTTGCACAGTGTCCCTAGGCACCTGTCTGGGAAACGGAAGCCCACCCTGCCACCCAGAGGACCGCGCGATTTCCCATGGGCCACACTTCCCAGCAGCTCTCCCAGCTCCTCACAGACAGTGTGCCCAGGAAAGACTTGGGGAACGGGGGCCTGGGTCGGGGATTTTCCAAGGGGCTCTCTGAGGGCCAGGGGTCCTCTCTCACCCGGTGAGTGCCCACGCCGTCCCTTGACCCTCCCACCACACCTGATTCCCGCGATAAGCGGCCCTCCAACTCCATGGGGCCGGGACACCTGGGCCGGGTGTGTGAGCAACTGGCTTACGTGGAGGCAAACCTGCAGACCCCTCCGGCCCGAACCCACCACTGCGAAGATCCCCGTTTTCTTCAATCCATAAAGGGGTCCTCCTTGAGGAGTGGAGGAACATGGGGAGGCCCCAGGAGATGGCTATTCTCGGAGCCGAGGCTGCCTGGTTAAGGGCCAACACCAGGGCCGCGCATGCGCACTCAGGCTCCCCAGCACTCGCCTCCCTCGGCTCATGTGACCCACCCTTTAGATGATCACAGCAGTTTCACAGGGTCCCTGGGCACCTGTCCGTGGACACAGGAACCCTCCCTGCCACCTAGAGGACCACGCGATTTCCTCTGGGGCACAGAGCCCAGAAGCACTCCCAGCCTCGCACAGACTCTGTGCGCAGCATAGACTTGTGGACCAGGGGCCTGGGCAGGGAATTTTCCTGGTAACTCTCTAAAGGCCGGGTGCCCTCTGTCACTCGGGGAGTGCCCACGCCGTCCCTTGACCCCGCAGGAAACTTGCATCCAGCCATAGGCAGCCCTCTGCCTCCACGGGGCTCAAACAGCTGGGCCCGGAGTGCGAGCACCTGGCGTACGTGGAGGCAAACCCCAGACCCCTCCGTCCCGTCCCTACCACTTCAAAGATCCCCCTGTTCTTCCATGCATAAAGGGGTCCCCCTTTCCGCTTGGGAGAACATGGGGAGGCCCCAGGAGATGGCTATTCTCCTAGCCGCGGCTGGCTGGTTTCGGGTTTAGACCTGGGCCGTGCATGCGCACTCAGGCTCCCCACCACAAGCCTCCCTCGGGTCATGTGACCCACCCTTAGGGGCGAAGTGGCCCACCCTTCAGGGGTCACGTGACACACCCTTGCGCGGTCACGTGACCCACCCTTCGGAGGTCACGTGCCCCGCGCTTGAGGGGTCTCGGGACCCACCTTGGAGGGGTCACGTGTCCCACCTTGGAGGGGTCACGTGACCCACCCTTGGGAGGTCACGTGCCCCACCCTTCAGGGGTCACCTGACCCAGCCTAGGGAGGTCACGTGCCCCACCCTTGAGGGGTCTCGTGACCCACCCTTGGGAGGTCACAGCAGTTCCACAGGGTCCCTGGGCACCTGTCCCTGGAAAGAGAAGCCCTCCCTGCCCCTCAGAGGACCACGCGATTTCCCCTAGGCAACACTGCCCAGCAGCACTCCCAGCCCAGCACAGACAGTGTGCTAAGGACAGACTTGGGGACCGGGAGCTTGGGCGGGGGATTTTCCAGGGAACTCTCCAAGGGCCCGGTGCCCTGTGTCGGCCGGGGTGTGCCCTCGCCGTTCCTTGACCCCGCAGGACACTTGCATCCAGCAATCAGCAGCCCTCTGCCTCCACGGGGCTCAAACACCTGTGTTCGGAGTGCGGGCACCTGGCGTACGTGGAGACAAACCGGCAGAACCCTCCACCCTGACCCTACCACTGCAAAGATCCCCCTGTTCTCCCTGCGTAAAGGTGTCCCCCTTTCCGCTTGGGAGAACATGGGGAGGCCCCCTGGACATGGCTTTTCTCCAAGCCTCGGATGGCTGTTTTCGGGCCTAGACCTGGCCGCGCATGCGCACTCAGGCTCCCCCACCACAAGTCTCCCTCAGGTCACTTGCCCCACCCTTGATCTGTCTGACCATTTGCACAGGGTCCCTAGGCACCTGTCTGGGAAACGGAAGCCCACCCTGCCACCCAGAGGACCGCGCGATTCCCCATGGGCCACACTTCCCAGCAGCTCTCCCAGCTCCTCACAGACAGTGTGCGCAGGAAAGACTTGGGGACCGGGGGCCTGTGTCGGGGATTTTCCAAGGGGCTCTCTGAGGGCCAGGCGTCCTCTCTCACCCGGTGAGTGCCCACGCCGTCCCTTGACCCTCCCACCACACCTGATTCCCGCGATAAGCGGCCCTCCAACTCCATGGGGCCGGGACACCTGGGCCGGGTGTGTGAGCAACTGGCTTACGTGGAGGCAAACCTGCAGACCCCTCCGGCCCGAACCCACCACTGCGAAGATCCCCGTTTTCTTCAATCCATAAAGGGGTCCTCCTTGAGGAGTGGAGGAACATGGGGAGGCCCCAGGAGATGGCTATTCTCGGAGCCGAGGCTGCCTGGTTAAGGGCCAACACCTGGGCCGAGCATGCGCACTCAGGCTCCCCAGCACTCGCCTCCCTCGGCTCATGTGACCCACCCTTTAGAGATCACAGCAGTTTCACAGGGTCCCTGGGCACCTGTCCGTGGACACAGGAACCCTCCCTGCCACCTAGAGGACCACGCGATTTCCTCTGGGGCACAGAGCCCAGAAGCACTCCCAGCCTCGCACAGACTCTGTGCGCAGCATAGACTTGTGGACCAGGGGCCTGGGCAGGGAATTTTCCTGGTAACTCTCTAAAGGCCGGGTGCCCTCTGTCGCTCGGGGAGTGCCCACGCCGTCCCTTGACCCCGCAGGAAACTTGCATCCAGCCATAGGCAGCCCTCTGCCTCCACGGGGCTCAAACAGCTGGGCCCGGTGTGCGAGCACCTGGCGTACGTGGAGGCAAACCCCAGACCCCTCCGTCCCGTCCCTACCACGGCAAAGATCCCCCTGTTCTTCCATGCATAAAGGGGTCCCCCTTTCCGCTTGGGAGAACATGGGGAGGCCCCAGGAGATGGCTATTCTCCTAGCCGCGGCTGGCTGGTTTCGGGTTTAGACCTGGGCCGTGCATGCGCACTCAGGCTCCCCACCACAAGCCTCCCTCGGGTCATGTGACCCACCCTTAGGGGCGAAGTGGCCCACCCTTCAGGGGTCACGTGACACACCCTTGCGCGGTCACGTGACCCACCCTTCGGAGGTCACGTGCCCCGCGCTTGAGGGGTCTCGGGACCCACCTTGGAGGGGTCACGTGTCCCACCTTGGAGGGGTCACGTGACCCACCCTTGGGAGGTCACGTGCCCCACCCTTGAGGGGTCACCTTACCCAGCCTAGGGAGGTCACGTGCCCCACCCTTGAGGGGTCTCGTGACCCACCCTTGGGAGGTCACAGCAGTTCCACAGGGTCCCTGGGCACCTGTCCCTGGAAAGAGAAGCCCTCCCTGCCCCTCAGAGGACCACGCGATTTCCCCTAGGCAACACTGCCCAGCAGCACTCCCAGCCCAGCACAGATAGTGTGCTAAGGACAGACTTGGGGACCGGGAGCTTGGGCGGGGGATTTTCCAGGGAACTCTCCAAGGGCCCGGTGCCCTGTGTCGGCCGGGGAGTGCCCTCGCCGTTCCTTGACCCCGCAGGACACTTGCATCCAGCAATCAGCAGCCCTCTGCCTCCACGGGGCTCAAACACCTGTGTTCGGAGTGCGGGCACCTGGCGTACGTGGAGACAAACCGGCAGAACCCTCCACCCTGACCCTACCACTGCAAAGATCCCCCTGTTCTCCCTGCGTAAATGTGTCCCCCTTTCCGCTTGGGAGAACATGGGGAGGCCCCCTGGACATGGCTTTTCTCCAAGCCTCGGATGGCTGTTTTCGGGCCTAGACCTGGCCGCGCATGCGCACTCAGGCTCCCCCACCACAAGTCTCCCTCGGGTCACTTGCCCCACCCTTGATCTGTCTGACCATTTGCACAGGGTCCCTAGGCACCTGTCTGGGAAACGGAAGCCCACCCTGCCACCCAGAGGACCGCGCGATTCCCCATGGGCCACACTTCCCAGCAGCTCTCCCAGCTCCTCACAGACAGTGTGCGCAGGAAAGACTTGGGGACCGGGGGCCTGGGTCGGGGATTTTCCAAGGGGCTCTCTGAGGGCCAGGCGTCCTCTCTCACCCGGTGAGTGCCCACGCCGTCCCTTGACCCTCCCACCACACCTGATTCCCGCGATAAGCGGCCCTCCAACTCCATGGGGCCGGGACACCTGGGCCGGGTGTGTGAGCAACTGGCTTACGTGGAGGCAAACCTGCAGACCCCTCCGGCCCGAACCCACCACTGCGAAGATCCCCGTTTTCTTCAATCCATAAAGGGGTCCTCCTTGAGGAGTGGAGGAACATGGGGAGGCCCCAGGAGATGGCTATTCTCGGAGCCGAGGCTGCCTGGTTAAGGGCCAACACCTGGGCCGCGCATGCGCACTCAGGCTCCCCAGCACTCGCCTCCCTCGGCTCATGTGACCCACCCTTTAGAGATCACAGCAGTTTCACAGGGTCCCTGGGCACCTGTCCGTGGACACAGGAACCCTCCCTGCCACCTAGAGGACCACGCGATTTCCTCTGGGGCACAGAGCCCAGAAGCACTCCCAGCCTCGCACAGACTCTGTGCGCAGCATAGACTTGTGGACCAGGGGCCTGGGCAGGGAATTTTCCTGGTAACTCTCTAAAGGCCGGGTGCCCTCTGTCGCTCGGGGAGTGCCCACGCCGTCCCTTGACCCCGCAGGAAACTTGCATCCAGCCATAGGCAGCCCTCTGCCTCCACGGGGCTCAAACAGCTGGGCCCGGTGTGCGAGCACCTGGCGTACGTGGAGGCAAACCCCAGACCCCTCCGTCCCGTCCCTACCACTGCAAAGATCCCCCTGTTCTTCCATGCATAAAGGGGTCCCCCTTTCCGCTTGGGAGAACATGGGGAGGCCCCAGGAGATGGCTATTCTCCTAGCCGCGGCTGGCTGGTTTCGGGTTTAGACCTGGGCCGTGCATGCGCACTCAGGCTGCCCACCACAAGCCTCCCTCGGGTCATGTGACCCACCCTTAGGGGCGAAGTGGCCCACCCTTCAGGGGTCACGTGACCCACCCTTCGGAGGTCACGTGCCCCGCGCTTGAGGGGTCTCGGGACCCACCTTGGAGTGGTCACGTCTCCCACCTTGGAGGGGTCACGTGACCCACCCTTGGGATGTCACGTGCCCCACCCTTGAGGGGTCACCTTACCCAGCCTAGGGAGGTCACGTGCCCCACCCTTGAGGGGTCTCGTGACCCACCCTTGGGAGGTCACAGCAGTTCCACAGGGTCCCTGGGCACCTGTCCCTGGAAAGAGAAGCCCTCCCTGCCCCTCAGAGGACCATGCGATTTCCCCTAGGCAACACTGCCCAGCAGCACTCCCAGCCCAGCACAGACAGTGTGCTAAGGACAGACTTGGGGACCGGGAGCTTGGGCGGGGGATTTTCCAGGGAACTCTCCAAGGGCCCGGTGCCCTGTGTCGGCCGGGGAGTGCCCTCGCCGTTCCTTGACCCCGCAGGACACTTGCATCCAGCAATCAGCAGCCCTCTGCCTCCACGGGGCTCAAACACCTGTGTTCGGAGTGCGGGCACCTGGCGTACGTGGAGACAAACCGGCAGAACCCTCCACCCTGACCCTACCACTGCAAAGATCCCCCTGTTCTCCCTGCGTAAAGGTGTCCCCCTTTCCGCTTGGGAGAACATGGGGAGGCCCCCTGGACATGGCTTTTCTCCAAGCCTCGGATGGCTGTTTTCGGGCCTAGACCTGGCCGCGCATGCGCACTCAGGCTCCCCCACCACAAGTCTCCCTCGGGTCACTTGCCCCACCCTTGATCTGTCTGACCATTTGCACAGGGTCCCTAGGCACCTGTCTGGGAAACGGAAGCCCACCCTGCCACCCAGAGGACCGCGCGATTCCCCATGGGCCACACTTCCCAGCAGCTCTCCCAGCTCCTCACAGACAGTGTGCGCAGGAAAGACTTGGGGACCGGGGGCCTGGGTCGGGGATTTTCCAAGGGGCTCTCTGAGGGCCAGGCGTCCTCTCTCACCCGGTGAGTGCCCACGCCGTCCCTTGACCCTCCCACCACACCTGATTCCCGCGATAAGCGGCCCTCCAACTCCATGGGGCCGGGACACCTGGGCCGGGTGTGTGAGCAACTGGCTTACGTGGAGGCAAACCTGCAGACCCCTCCGGCCCGAACCCACCACTGCGAAGATCCCCGTTTTCTTCAATCCATAAAGGGGTCCTCCTTGAGGAGTGGAGGAACATGGGGAGGCCCCAGGAGATGGCTATTCTCGGAGCCGAGGCTGCCTGGTTAAGGGCCAACACCTGGGCCGCGCATGCGCACTCAGGCTCCCCAGCACTCGCCTCCCTCGGCTCATGTGACCCACCCTTTAGAGATCACAGCAGTTTCACAGGGTCCCTGGGCACCTGTCCGTGGACACAGGAACCCTCCCTGCCACCTAGAGGACCACGCGATTTCCTCTGGGGCACAGAGCCCAGAAGCACTCCCAGCCTCGCACAGACTCTGTGCGCAGCATAGACTTGTGGACCAGGGGCCTGGGCAGGGAATTTTCCTGGTAACTCTCTAAAGGCCGGGTGCCCTCTGTCGCTCGGGGAGTGCCCACGCCGTCCCTTGACCCCGCAGGAAACTTGCATCCAGCCATAGGCAGCCCTCTGCCTCCACGGGGCTCAAACAGCTGGGCCCGGTGTGCGAGCACCTGGCGTACGTGGAGGCAAACCCCAGACCCCTCCGTCCTGTCCCTACCACTGCAAAGATCCCCCTGTTCTTCCATGCATAAAGGGGTCCCCCTTTCCGCTTGGGAGAACATGGGGAGGCCCCAGGAGATGGCTATTCTCCTAGCCGCGGCTGGCTGGTTTCGGGTTTAGACCTGGGCCGTGCATGCGCACTCAGGCTCCCCACCACAAGCCTCCCTCGGGTCATGTGACCCACCCTTAGGGGCGAAGTGGCCCACCCTTCAGGGGTCACGTGACACACCCTTCGGAGGTCACGTGCCCCGCGCTTGAGGGGTCTCGGGACCCACCTTGGAGGGGTCACGTGTCCCACCTTGGAGGGGTCACGTGACCCACCCTTGGGAGGTCACGTGCCCCACCCTTGAGGTGTCACCTTACCCAGCCTAGGGAGGTCACGTGCCCCACCCTTGAGGGGTCTCGTGACCCACCCTTGGGAGGTCACAGCAGTTCCACAGGGTCCCTGGGCACCTGTCCCTGGAAAGAGAAGCCCTCCCTGCCCCTCAGAGGACCACGCGATTTCCCCTAGGCAACACTGCCCAGCAGCACTCCCAGCCCAGCACAGACAGTGTGCTAAGGACAGACTTGGGGACCGGGAGCTTGGGCGGGGGATTTTCCAGGGAACTCTCCAAGGGCCCGGTGCCCTGTGTCGGCCGGGGAGTGCCCTCGCCGTTCCTTGACCCCGCAGGACACTTGCATCCAGCAATCAGCAGCCCTCTGCCTCCACGGGGCTCAAACACCTGTGTTCGGAGTGCGGGCACCTGGCGTACGTGGAGACAAACCGGCAGAACCCTCCACCCTGACCCTACCACTGCAAAGATCCCCCTGTTCTCCCTGCGTAAAGGTGTCCCCCTTCCGCTTGGGAGAACATGGGGAGGCCCCCTGGACATGGCTTTTCTCCAAGCCTCGGATGGCTGTTTTCGGGCCTAGACCTGGCCGCGCATGCGCACTCAGGCTCCCCCACCACAAGTCTCCCTCGGGTCACTTGCCCCACCCTTGAGCTGTCTGACCATTTGCACAGTGTCCCTAGGCACCTGTCTGGGAAACGGAAGCCCACCCTGCCACCCAGAGGACCGCGCGATTTCCCATGGGCCACACTTCCCAGCAGCTCTCCCAGCTCCTCACAGACAGTGTGCCCAGGAAAGACTTGGGGAACGGGGGCCTGGGTCGGGGATTTTCCAAGGGGCTCTCTGAGGGCCAGGGGTCCTCTCTCACCCGGTGAGTGCCCACGCCGTCCCTTGACCCTCCCACCACACCTGATTCCCGCGATAAGCGGCCCTCCAACTCCATGGGGCCGGGACACCTGGGCCGGGTGTGTGAGCAACTGGCTTACGTGGAGGCAAACCTGCAGACCCCTCCGGCCCGAACCCACCACTGCGAAGATCCCCGTTTTCTTCAATCCATAAAGGGGTCCTCCTTGAGGAGTGGAGGAACATGGGGAGGCCCCAGGAGATGGCTATTCTCGGAGCCGAGGCTGCCTGGTTAAGGGCCAACACCAGGGCCGCGCATGCGCACTCAGGCTCCCCAGCACTCGCCTCCCTCGGCTCATGTGACCCACCCTTTAGATGATCACAGCAGTTTCACAGGGTCCCTGGGCACCTGTCCGTGGACACAGGAACCCTCCCTGCCACCTAGAGGACCACGCGATTTCCTCTGGGGCACAGAGCCCAGAAGCACTCCCAGCCTCGCACAGACTCTGTGCGCAGCATAGACTTGTGGACCAGGGGCCTGGGCAGGGAATTTTCCTGGTAACTCTCTAAAGGCCGGGTGCCCTCTGTCACTCGGGGAGTGCCCACGCCGTCCCTTGACCCCGCAGGAAACTTGCATCCAGCCATAGGCAGCCCTCTGCCTCCACGGGGCTCAAACAGCTGGGCCCGGAGTGCGAGCACCTGGCGTACGTGGAGGCAAACCCCAGACCCCTCCGTCCCGTCCCTACCACTTCAAAGATCCCCCTGTTCTTCCATGCATAAAGGGGTCCCCCTTTCCGCTTGGGAGAACATGGGGAGGCCCCAGGAGATGGCTATTCTCCTAGCCGCGGCTGGCTGGTTTCGGGTTTAGACCTGGGCCGTGCATGCGCACTCAGGCTCCCCACCACAAGCCTCCCTCGGGTCATGTGACCCACCCTTAGGGGCGAAGTGGCCCACCCTTCAGGGGTCACGTGACACACCCTTGCGCGGTCACGTGACCCACCCTTCGGAGGTCACGTGCCCCGCGCTTGAGGGGTCTCGGGACCCACCTTGGAGGGGTCACGTGTCCCACCTTGGAGGGGTCACGTGACCCACCCTTGGGAGGTCACGTGCCCCACCCTTCAGGGGTCACCTGACCCAGCCTAGGGAGGTCACGTGCCCCACCCTTGAGGGGTCTCGTGACCCACCCTTGGGAGGTCACAGCAGTTCCACAGGGTCCCTGGGCACCTGTCCCTGGAAAGAGAAGCCCTCCCTGCCCCTCAGAGGACCACGCGATTTCCCCTAGGCAACACTGCCCAGCAGCACTCCCAGCCCAGCATAGACAGTGTGCTAAGGACAGACTTGGGGACCGGGAGCTTGGGCGGGGGATTTTCCAGGGAACTCTCCAAGGGCCCGGTGCCCTGTGTCGGCCGGGGAGTGCCCTCGCCGTTCCTTGACCCCGCAGGACACTTGCATCCAGCAATCAGCAGCCCTCTGCCTCCACGGGGCTCAAACACCTGTGTTCGGAGTGCGGGCACCTGGCGTACGTGGAGACAAACCGGCAGAACCCTCCACCCTGACCCTACCACTGCAAAGATCCCCCTGTTCTCCCTGCGTAAAGGTGTCCCCCTTTCCGCTTGGGAGAACATGGGGAGGCCCCCTGGACATGGCTTTTCTCCAAGCCTCGGATGGCTGTTTTCGGGCCTAGACCTGGCCGCGCATGCGCACTCAGGCTCCCCCACCACAAGTCTCCCTCGGGTCACTTGCCCCACCCTTGATCTGTCTGACCATTTGCACAGGGTCCCTAGGCACCTGTCTGGGAAACGGAAGCCCACCCTGCCACCCAGAGGACCGCGCGATTCCCCATGGGCCACACTTCCCAGCAGCTCTCCCAGCTCCTCACAGACAGTGTGCGCAGGAAAGACTTGGGGACCGGGGGCCTGTGTCGGGGATTTTCCAAGGGGCTCTCTGAGGGCCAGGCGTCCTCTCTCACCCGGTGAGTGCCCACGCCGTCCCTTGACCCTCCCACCACACCTGATTCCCGCGATAAGCGGCCCTCCAACTCCATGGGGCCGGGACACCTGGGCCGGGTGTGTGAGCAACTGGCTTACGTGGAGGCAAACCTGCAGACCCCTCCGGCCCGAACCCACCACTGCGAAGATCCCCGTTTTCTTCAATCCATAAAGGGGTCCTCCTTGAGGAGTGGAGGAACATGGGGAGGCCCCAGGAGATGGCTATTCTCGGAGCCGAGGCTGCCTGGTTAAGGGCCAACACCTGGGCCGAGCATGCGCACTCAGGCTCCCCAGCACTCGCCTCCCTCGGCTCATGTGACCCACCCTTTAGAGATCACAGCAGTTTCACAGGGTCCCTGGGCACCTGTCCGTGGACACAGGAACCCTCCCTGCCACCTAGAGGACCACGCGATTTCCTCTGGGGCACAGAGCCCAGAAGCACTCCCAGCCTCGCACAGACTCTGTGCGCAGCATAGACTTGTGGACCAGGGGCCTGGGCAGGGAATTTTCCTGGTAACTCTCTAAAGGCCGGGTGCCCTCTGTCGCTCGGGGAGTGCCCACGCCGTCCCTTGACCCCGCAGGAAACTTGCATCCAGCCATAGGCAGCCCTCTGCCTCCACGGGGCTCAAACAGCTGGGCCCGGTGTGCGAGCACCTGGCGTACGTGGAGGCAAACCCCAGACCCCTCCGTCCCGTCCCTACCACGGCAAAGATCCCCCTGTTCTTCCATGCATAAAGGGGTCCCCCTTTCCGCTTGGGAGAACATGGGGAGGCCCCAGGAGATGGCTATTCTCCTAGCCGCGGCTGGCTGGTTTCGGGTTTAGACCTGGGCCGTGCATGCGCACTCAGGCTCCCCACCACAAGCCTCCCTCGGGTCATGTGACCCACCCTTAGGGGCGAAGTGGCCCACCCTTCAGGGGTCACGTGACACACCCTTGCGCGGTCACGTGACCCACCCTTCGGAGGTCACGTGCCCCGCGCTTGAGGGGTCTCGGGACCCACCTTGGAGGGGTCACGTGTCCCACCTTGGAGGGGTCACGTGACCCACCCTTGGGAGGTCACGTGCCCCACCCTTGAGGGGTCACCTTACCCAGCCTAGGGAGGTCACGTGCCCCACCCTTGAGGGGTCTCGTGACCCACCCTTGGGAGGTCACAGCAGTTCCACAGGGTCCCTGGGCACCTGTCCCTGGAAAGAGAAGCCCTCCCTGCCCCTCAGAGGACCACGCGATTTCCCCTAGGCAACACTGCCCAGCAGCACTCCCAGCCCAGCACAGATAGTGTGCTAAGGACAGACTTGGGGACCGGGAGCTTGGGCGGGGGATTTTCCAGGGAACTCTCCAAGGGCCCGGTGCCCTGTGTCGGCCGGGGAGTGCCCTCGCCGTTCCTTGACCCCGCAGGACACTTGCATCCAGCAATCAGCAGCCCTCTGCCTCCACGGGGCTCAAACACCTGTGTTCGGAGTGCGGGCACCTGGCGTACGTGGAGACAAACCGGCAGAACCCTCCACCCTGACCCTACCACTGCAAAGATCCCCCTGTTCTCCCTGCGTAAATGTGTCCCCCTTTCCGCTTGGGAGAACATGGGGAGGCCCCCTGGACATGGCTTTTCTCCAAGCCTCGGATGGCTGTTTTCGGGCCTAGACCTGGCCGCGCATGCGCACTCAGGCTCCCCCACCACAAGTCTCCCTCGGGTCACTTGCCCCACCCTTGATCTGTCTGACCATTTGCACAGGGTCCCTAGGCACCTGTCTGGGAAACGGAAGCCCACCCTGCCACCCAGAGGACCGCGCGATTCCCCATGGGCCACACTTCCCAGCAGCTCTCCCAGCTCCTCACAGACAGTGTGCGCAGGAAAGACTTGGGGACCGGGGGCCTGGGTCGGGGATTTTCCAAGGGGCTCTCTGAGGGCCAGGCGTCCTCTCTCACCCGGTGAGTGCCCACGCCGTCCCTTGACCCTCCCACCACACCTGATTCCCGCGATAAGCGGCCCTCCAACTCCATGGGGCCGGGACACCTGGGCCGGGTGTGTGAGCAACTGGCTTACGTGGAGGCAAACCTGCAGACCCCTCCGGCCCGAACCCACCACTGCGAAGATCCCCGTTTTCTTCAATCCATAAAGGGGTCCTCCTTGAGGAGTGGAGGAACATGGGGAGGCCCCAGGAGATGGCTATTCTCGGAGCCGAGGCTGCCTGGTTAAGGGCCAACACCTGGGCCGCGCATGCGCACTCAGGCTCCCCAGCACTCGCCTCCCTCGGCTCATGTGACCCACCCTTTAGAGATCACAGCAGTTTCACAGGGTCCCTGGGCACCTGTCCGTGGACACAGGAACCCTCCCTGCCACCTAGAGGACCACGCGATTTCCTCTGGGGCACAGAGCCCAGAAGAACTCCCAGCCTCGCACAGACTCTGTGCGCAGCATAGACTTGTGGACCAGGGGCCTGGGCAGGGAATTTTCCTGGTAACTCTCTAAAGGCCGGGTGCCCTCTGTCGCTCGGGGAGTGCCCACGCCGTCCCTTGACCCCGCAGGAAACTTGCATCCAGCCATAGGCAGCCCTCTGCCTCCACGGGGCTCAAACAGCTGGGCCCGGTGTGCGAGCACCTGGCGTACGTGGAGGCAAACCCCAGACCCCTCCGTCCCGTCCCTACCACTGCAAAGATCCCCCTGTTCTTCCATGCATAAAGGGGTCCCCCTTTCCGCTTGGGAGAACATGGGGAGGCCCCAGGAGATGGCTATTCTCCTAGCCGCGGCTGGCTGGTTTCGGGTTTAGACCTGGGCCGTGCATGCGCACTCAGGCTGCCCACCACAAGCCTCCCTCGGGTCATGTGACCCACCCTTAGGGGCGAAGTGGCCCACCCTTCAGGGGTCACGTGACACACCCTTCGGAGGTCACGTGCCCCGCGCTTGAGGGGTCTCGGGACCCACCTTGGAGGGGTCACGTGTCCCACCTTGGAGGGGTCACGTGACCCACCCTTGGGAGGTCACGTGCCCCACCCTTCAGGGGTCACCTGACCCAGCCCAGGGAGGTCACGTGCCCCACCCTTGAGGGGTCTCGTGACCCACCCTTGGGAGGTCACAGCAGTTCCACAGGGTCCCTGGGCACCTGTCCCTGGAAAGAGAAGCCCTCCCTGCCCCTCAGAGGACCACGCGATTTCCCCTAGGCAACACTGCCCAGCAGCACTCCCAGCCCAGCACAGACAGTGTGCTAAGGACAGACTTGGGGACCGGGAGCTTGGGCGGGGGATTTTCCAGGGAACTCTCCAAGGGCCCGGTGCCCTGTGTCGGCCGGGGAGTGCCCTCGCCGTTCCTTGACCCCGCAGGACACTTGCATCCAGCAATCAGCAGCCCTCTGCCTCCACGGGGCTCAAACACCTGTGTTCGGAGTGCGGGCACCTGGCGTACGTGGAGACAAACCGGCAGAACCCTCCACCCTGACCCTACCACTGCAAAGATCCCCCTGTTCTCCCTGCGTAAAGGTGTCCCCCTTTCCGCTTGGGAGAACATGGGGAGGCCCCCTGGACATGGCTTTTCTCCAAGCCTCGGATGGCTGTTTTCGGGCCTAGACCTGGCCGCGCATGCGCACTCAGGCTCCCCACCACAAGTCTCCCTCGGGTCACTTGCCCCACCCTTGATCTGTCTGACCATTTGCACAGGGTCCCTAGGCACCTGTCTGGGAAACGGAAGCCCACCCTGCCACCCAGAGGACCGCGCGATTCCCCATGGGCCACACTTCCCAGCAGCTCTCCCAGCTCCTCACAGACAGTGTGCGCAGGAAAGACTTGGGGACCGGGGGCCTGGGTCGGGGATTTTCCAAGGGGCTCTCTGAGGGCCAGGGGTCCTCTCTCACCCGGTGAGTGCCCACGCCGTCCCTTGACCCTCCCACCACACCTGATTCCCGCGATAAGCGGCCCTCCAACTCCATGGGGCCGGGACACCTGGGCCGGGTGTGTGAGCAACTGGCTTACGTGGAGGCAAACCTGCAGACCCCTCCGGCCTGAACCCACCACTGCGAAGATCCCCGTTTTCTTCAATCCATAAAGGGGTCCTCCTTGAGGAGTGGAGGAACATGGGGAGGCCCCAGGAGATGGCTATTCTCGGAGCCGAGGCTGCCTGGTTAAGGGCCAACACCTGGGCCGCGCATGCGCACTCAGGCTCCCCAGCACTCGCCTCCCTCGGCTCATGTGACCCACCCTTTAGAGATCACAGCAGTTTCACAGGGTCCCTGGGCACCTGTCCGTGGACACAGGAACCCTCCCTGCCACCTAGAGGACCACGCGATTTCCTCTGGGGCACAGAGCCCAGAAGCACTCCCAGCCTCGCACAGACTCTGTGCGCAGCATAGACTTGTGGACCAGGGGCCTGGGCAGGGAATTTTCCTGGTAACTCTCTAAAGGCCGGGTGCCCTCTGTCGCTCGGGGAGTGCCCACGCCGTCCCTTGACCCCGCAGGAAACTTGCATCCAGCCATAGGCAGCCCTCTGCCTCCACGGGGCTCAAACAGCTGGGCCCGGTGTGCGAGCACCTGGCGTACGTGGAGGCAAACCCCAGACCCCTCCGTCCCGTCCCTACCACTGCAAAGATCCCCCTGTTCTTCCATGCATAAAGGGGTCCCCCTTTCCGCTTGGGAGAACATGGGGAGGCCCCAGGAGATGGCTATTCTCCTAGCCGCGGCTGGCTGGTTTCGGGTTTAGACCTGGGCCGTGCATGCGCACTCAGGCTCCCCACCACAAGCCTCCCTCGGGTCATGTGACCCACCCTTAGGGGCGAAGTGGCCCACCCTTCAGGGGTCACGTGACACACCCTTGCGCGGTCACGTGACCCACCCTTCGGAGGTCACGTGCCCCGCGCTTGAGGGGTCTCCGGACCCACCTTGGAGGGGTCACGTGTCCCACCTTGGAGGGGTCACGTGACCCACCCTTGGGAGGTCACGTGCCCCACCCTTGAGGGGTCACCTTACCCAGCCTAGGGAGGTCACGTGCCCCACCCTTGAGGGGTCTCGTGACCCACCCTTGGGAGGTCACAGCAGTTCCACAGGGTCCCTGGGCACCTGTCCCTGGAAAGAGAAGCCCTCCCTGCCCCTCAGAGGACCACGCGATTTCCCCTAGGCAACACTGCCCAGCAGCACTCCCAGCCCAGCACAGATAGTGTGCTAAGGACAGACTTGGGGACCGGGAGCTTGGGCGGGGGATTTTCCAGGGAACTCTCCAAGGGCCCGGTGCCCTGTGTCGGCCGGGGAGTGCCCTCGCCGTTCCTTGACCCCGCAGGACACTTGCATCCAGCAATCAGCAGCCCTCTGCCTCCACGGGGCTCAAACACCTGTGTTCGGAGTGCGGGCACCTGGCGTACGTGGAGACAAACCGGCAGAACCCTCCACCCTGACCCTACCACTGCAAAGATCCCCCTGTTCTCCCTGCGTAAATGTGTCCCCCTTTCCGCTTGGGAGAACATGGGGAGGCCCCCTGGACATGGCTTTTCTCCAAGCCTCGGATGGCTGTTTTCGGGCCTAGACCTGGCCGCGCATGCGCACTCAGGCTCCCCCACCACAAGTCTCCCTCGGGTCACTTGCCCCACCCTTGATCTGTCTGACCATTTGCACAGGGTCCCTAGGCACCTGTCTGGGAAACGGAAGCCCACCCTGCCACCCAGAGGACCGCGCGATTCCCCATGGGCCACACTTCCCAGCAGCTCTCCCAGCTCCTCACAGACAGTGTGCGCAGGAAAGACTTGGGGACCGGGGGCCTGGGTCGGGGATTTTCCAAGGGGCTCTCTGAGGGCCAGGCGTCCTCTCTCACCCGGTGAGTGCCCACGCCGTCCCTTGACCCTCCCACCACACCTGATTCCCGCGATAAGCGGCCCTCCAACTCCATGGGGCCGGGACACCTGGGCCGGGTGTGTGAGCAACTGGCTTACGTGGAGGCAAACCTGCAGACCCCTCCGGCCCGAACCCACCACTGCGAAGATCCCCGTTTTCTTCAATCCATAAAGGGGTCCTCCTTGAGGAGTGGAGGAACATGGGGAGGCCCCAGGAGATGGCTATTCTCGGAGCCGAGGCTGCCTGGTTAAGGGCCAACACCTGGGCCGCGCATGCGCACTCAGGCTCCCCAGCACTCGCCTCCCTCGGCTCATGTGACCCACCCTTTAGAGATCACAGCAGTTTCACAGGGTCCCTGGGCACCTGTCCGTGGACACAGGAACCCTCCCTGCCACCTAGAGGACCACGCGATTTCCTCTGGGGCACAGAGCCCAGAAGAACTCCCAGCCTCGCACAGACTCTGTGCGCAGCATAGACTTGTGGACCAGGGGCCTGGGCAGGGAATTTTCCTGGTAACTCTCTAAAGGCCGGGTGCCCTCTGTCGCTCGGGGAGTGCCCACGCCGTCCCTTGACCCCGCAGGAAACTTGCATCCAGCCATAGGCAGCCCTCTGCCTCCACGGGGCTCAAACAGCTGGGCCCGGTGTGCGAGCACCTGGCGTACGTGGAGGCAAACCCCAGACCCCTCCGTCCCGTCCCTACCACTGCAAAGATCCCCCTGTTCTTCCATGCATAAAGGGGTCCCCCTTTCCGCTTGGGAGAACATGGGGAGGCCCCAGGAGATGGCTATTCTCCTAGCCGCGGCTGGCTGGTTTCGGGTTTAGACCTGGGCCGTGCATGCGCACTCAGGCTGCCCACCACAAGCCTCCCTCGGGTCATGTGACCCACCCTTAGGGGCGAAGTGGCCCACCCTTCAGGGGTCACGTGACACACCCTTCGGAGGTCACGTGCCCCGCGCTTGAGGGGTCTCGGGACCCACCTTGGAGGGGTCACGTGTCCCACCTTGGAGGGGTCACGTGACCCACCCTTGGGAGGTCACGTGCCCCACCCTTCAGGGGTCACCTGACCCAGCCCAGGGAGGTCACGTGCCCCACCCTTGAGGGGTCTCGTGACCCACCCTTGGGAGGTCACAGCAGTTCCACAGGGTCCCTGGGCACCTGTCCCTGGAAAGAGAAGCCCTCCCTGCCCCTCAGAGGACCACGCGATTTCCCCTAGGCAACACTGCCCAGCAGCACTCCCAGCCCAGCACAGACAGTGTGCTAAGGACAGACTTGGGGACCGGGAGCTTGGGCGGGGGATTTTCCAGGGAACTCTCCAAGGGCCCGGTGCCCTGTGTCGGCCGGGGAGTGCCCTCGCCGTTCCTTGACCCCGCAGGACACTTGCATCCAGCAATCAGCAGCCCTCTGCCTCCACGGGGCTCAAACACCTGTGTTCGGAGTGCGGGCACCTGGCGTACGTGGAGACAAACCGGCAGAACCCTCCACCCTGACCCTACCACTGCAAAGATCCCCCTGTTCTCCCTGCGTAAAGGTGTCCCCCTTTCCGCTTGGGAGAACATGGGGAGGCCCCCTGGACATGGCTTTTCTCCAAGCCTCGATGGCTGTTTTCGGGCCTAGACCTGGCCGCGCATGCGCACTCAGGCTCCCCACCACAAGTCTCCCTCGGGTCACTTGCCCCACCCTTGATCTGTCTGACCATTTGCACAGGGTCCCTAGGCACCTGTCTGGGAAACGGAAGCCCACCCTGCCACCCAGAGGACCGCGCGATTCCCCATGGGCCACACTTCCCAGCAGCTCTCCCAGCTCCTCACAGACAGTGTGCGCAGGAAAGACTTGGGGACCGGGGGCCTGGGTCGGGGGATTTTCCAAGGGGCTCTCTGAGGGCCAGGGGTCCTCTCTCACCCGGTGAGTGCCCACGCCGTCCCTTGACCCTCCCACCACACCTGATTCCCGCGATAAGCGGCCCTCCAACTCCATGGGGCCGGGACACCTGGGCCGGGTGTGTGAGCAACTGGCTTACGTGGAGGCAAACCTGCAGACCCCTCCGGCCTGAACCCACCACTGCGAAGATCCCCGTTTTCTTCAATCCATAAAGGGGTCCTCCTTGAGGAGTGGAGGAACATGGGGAGGCCCCAGGAGATGGCTATTCTCGGAGCCGAGGCTGCCTGGTTAAGGGCCAACACCTGGGCCGCGCTATGCGCACTCAGGCTCCCCAGCACTCGCCTCCCTCGGCTCATGTGACCCACCCTTTAGAGATCACAGCAGTTTCACAGGGTCCCTGGGCACCTGTCCGTGGACACAGGAACCCTCCCTGCCACCTAGAGGACCACGCGATTTCCTCTGGGGCACAGAGCCCAGAAGCACTCCCAGCCTCGCACAGACTCTGTGCGCAGCATAGACTTGTGGACCAGGGGCCTGGGCAGGGAATTTTCCTGGTAACTCTCTAAAGGCCGGGTGCCCTCTGTCGCTCGGGGAGTGCCCACGCCGTCCCTTGACCCCGCAGGAAACTTGCATCCAGCCATAGGCAGCCCTCTGCCTCCACGGGGCTCAAACAGCTGGGCCCGGTGTGCGAGCACCTGGCGTACGTGGAGGCAAACCCCAGACCCCTCCGTCCCGTCCCTACCACTGCAAAGATCCCCCTGTTCTTCCATGCATAAAGGGGTCCCCCTTTCCGCTTGGGAGAACATGGGGAGGCCCCAGGAGATGGCTATTCTCCTAGCCGCGGCTGGCTGGTTTCGGGTTTAGACCTGGGCCGTGCATGCGCACTCAGGCTCCCCACCACAAGCCTCCCTCGGGTCATGTGACCCACCCTTAGGGGCGAAGTGGCCCACCCTTCAGGGGTCACGTGACACACCCTTGCGCGGTCACGTGACCCACCCTTCGGAGGTCACGTGCCCCGCGCTTGAGGGGTCTCCGGACCCACCTTGTAGGGGTCACGTGTCCCACCTTGGAGGGGGTCACGTGACCCACCCTTGGGAGGTCACGTGCCCCACCCTTCAGGGGTCACCTGACCCAGCCTAGGGAGGTCACGTGCCCCACCCTTGAGGGGTCTCTGTGACCCACCCTTGGGAGGTCACAGCAGTTCCACAGGGTCCCTGGGCACCTGTCCCTGGAAGAGAAGCCCTCCCTGCCCCTCAGAGGACCACGCGATTTCCCCTAGGCAACACTGCCCAGCAGCACTCCCAGCCCAGCACAGACAGTGTGCTAAGGACAGACTTGGGGACCGGGAGCTTGGGCGGGGGATTTTCCAGGGAACTCTCCAAGGGCCCGGTGCCCTGTGTCGGCCGGGGAGTGCCCTCGCCGTTCCTTGACCCCGCAGGACACTTGCATCCAGCAATCAGCAGCCCTCTGCCTCCACGGGGCTCAAACACCTGTGTTCGGAGTGCGGGCACCTGGCGTACGTGGAGACAAACCGGCAGAACCCTCCACCCTGACCCTACCACTGCAAAGATCCCCCTGTTCTCCCTGCGTAAAGGTGTCCCCCCTTCCGCTTGGGAGAACATGGGGAGGCCCCCTGGACATGGCTTTTCTCCAAGCCTCGGATGGCTGTTTTCGGGCCTAGACCTGGCCGCGCATGCGCACTCAGGCTCCCCCACCACAAGTCTCCCTCGGGTCACTTGCCCCACCCTTGATCTGTCTGACCATTTGCACAGGGTCCCTAGGCACCTGTCTGGGAAACGGAAGCCCACCCTGCCACCCAGAGGACCGCGCGATTCCCCATGGGCCACACTTCCCAGCAGCTCTCCAGCTCCTCACAGACAGTGTGCGCAGGAAAGACTTGGGGACCGGGGGCCTGGGTCGGGGATTTTCCAAGGGGCTCTCTGAGGGCCAGGGGTCCTCTCTCACCCGGTGAGTGCCCACGCCGTCCCTTGACCCTCCCACCACACCTGATTCCCGCGATAAGCGGCCCTCCAACTCCATGGGGCCGGGACACCTGGGCCGGGTGTGTGAGCAACTGGCTTACGTGGAGGCAAACCTGCAGACCCCTCCGGCCCGAACCCACCACTGCGAAGATCCCCGTTTTCTTCAATCCATAAAGGGGTCCTCCTTGAGGAGTGGAGGAACATGGGGAGGCCCCAGGAGATGGCTATTCTCGGAGCCGAGGCTGCCTGGTTAAGGGCCAACACCTGGGCCGCGCATGCGCACTCAGGCTCCCCAGCACTCGCCTCCCTCGGCTCATGTGACCCACCCTTTAGAGATCACAGCAGTTTCACAGGGTCCCTGGGCACCTGTCCGTGGACACAGGAACCCTCCCTGCCACCTAGAGGACCACGCGATTTCCTCTGGGGCACAGAGCCCAGAAGCACTCCCAGCCTCGCACAGACTCTGTGCGCAGCATAGACTTGTGGACCAGGGGCCTGGGCAGGGAATTTTCCTGGTAACTCTCTAAAGGCCGGGTGCCCTCTGTCGCTCGGGGAGTGCCCACGCCGTCCCTTGACCCCGCAGGAAACTTGCATCCAGCCATAGGCAGCCCTCTGCCTCCACGGGGCTCAAACAGCTGGGCCCGGTGTGCGAGCACCTGGCGTACGTGGAGGCAAACCCCAGACCCCTCCGTCCCGTCCCTACCACTGCAAAGATCCCCCTGTTCTTCCATGCATAAAGGGGTCCCCCTTTCCGCTTGGGAGAACATGGGGAGGCCCCAGGAGATGGCTATTCTCCTAGCCGCGGCTGGCTGGTTCGGGTTTAGACCTGGGCCGTGCATGCGCACTCAGGCTGCCCACCACAAGCCTCCCTCGGGTCATGTGACCCACCCTTAGGGGCGAAGTGGCCCACCCTTCAGGGGTCACGTGACCCACCCTTCGGAGGTCACGTGCCCCGCGCTTGAGGGGTCTCGGGACCCACCTTGGAGTGGTCACGTCTCCCACCTTGGAGGGGTCACGTGACCCACCCTTGGGATGTCACGTGCCCCACCCTTGAGGGGTCACCTTACCCAGCCTAGGGAGGTCACGTGCCCCACCCTTGAGGGGTCTCGTGACCCACCCTTGGGAGGTCACAGCAGTTCCACAGGGTCCCTGGGCACCTGTCCCTGGAAAGAGAAGCCCTCCCTGCCCCTCAGAGGACCATGCGATTTCCCCTAGGCAACACTGCCCAGCAGCACTCCCAGCCCAGCACAGACAGTGTGCTAAGGACAGACTTGGGGACCGGGAGCTTGGGCGGGGGATTTTCCAGGGAACTCTCCAAGGGCCCGGTGCCCTGTGTCGGCCGGGGGAGTGCCCTCGCCGTTCCTTGACCCCGCAGGACACTTGCATCCAGCAATCAGCAGCCCTCTGCCTCCACGGGGCTCAAACACCTGTGTTCGGAGTGCGGGCACCTGGCGTACGTGGAGACAAACCGGCAGAACCCTCCACCCTGACCCTACCACTGCAAAGATCCCCCTGTTCTCCCTGCGTAAAGGTGTCCCCCTTTCCGCTTGGGAGAACATGGGGAGGCCCCCTGGACATGGCTTTTCTCCAAGCCTCGGATGGCTGTTTTCGGGCCTAGACCTGGCCGCGCATGCGCACTCAGGCTCCCCCACCACAAGTCTCCCTCGGGTCACTTGCCCCACCCTTGATCTGTCTGACCATTTGCACAGGGTCCCTAGGCACCTGTCTGGGAAACGGAAGCCCACCCTGCCACCCAGAGGACCGCGCGATTCCCCATGGGCCACACTTCCCAGCAGCTCTCCCAGCTCCTCACAGACAGTGTGCGCAGGAAAGACTTGGGGACCGGGGGCCTGGGTCGGGGATTTTCCAAGGGGCTCTCTGAGGGCCAGGGGTCCTCTCTCACCCGGTGAGTGCCCACGCCGTCCCTTGACCCTCCCACCACACCTGATTCCCGCGATAAGCGGCCCTCCAACTCCATGGGGCCGGGACACCTGGGCCGGGTGTGTGAGCAACTGGCTTACGTGGAGGCAAACCTGCAGACCCCTCCGGCCCGAACCCACCACTGCGAAGATCCCCGTTTTCTTCAATCCATAAAGGGGTCCTCCTTGAGGAGTGGAGGAACATGGGGAGGCCCCAGGAGATGGCTATTCTCGGAGCCGAGGCTGCCTGGTTAAGGGCCAACACCTGGGCCGCGCATGCGCACTCAGGCTCCCCAGCACTCGCCTCCCTCGGCTCATGTGACCCACCCTTTAGAGATCACAGCAGTTTCACAGGGTCCCTGGGCACCTGTCCGTGGACACAGAACCCTCCCTGCCACCTAGAGGACCACGCGATTTCCTCTGGGGCACAGAGCCCAGAAGCACTCCCAGCCTCGCACAGACTCTGTGCGCAGCATAGACTTGTGGACCAGGGGCCTGGGCAGGGAATTTTCCTGTAACTCTCTAAAGGCCGGGTGCCCTCTGTCGCTCGGGGAGTGCCCACGCCGTCCCTTGACCCCGCAGGAAACTTGCATCCAGCCATAGGCAGCCCTCTGCCTCCACGGGGCTCAAACAGCTGGGCCCGGTGTGCGAGCACCTGGCGTACGTGGAGGCAAACCCCAGACCCCTCCGTCCCGTCCCTACCACTGCAAAGATCCCCCTGTTCTTCCATGCATAAAGGGGTCCCCCTTTCCGCTTGGGAGAACATGGGGAGGCCCCAGGAGATGGCTATTCTCCTAGCCGCGGCTGGCTGGTTTCGGGTTTAGACCTGGGCCGTGCATGCGCACTCAGGCTGCCCACCACAAGCCTCCCTCGGGTCATGTGACCCACCCTTAGGGGCGAAGTGGCCCACCCTTCAGGGGTCACGTGACACACCCTTCGGAGGTCACGTGCCCCGCGCTTGAGGGGTCTCGGGACCCACCTTGGAGGGGTCACGTGTCCCACCTTGGAGGGGTCACGTGACCCACCCTTGGGAGGTCACGTGCCCCACCCTTCAGGGGTCACCTGACCCAGCCCAGGGAGGTCACGTGCCCCACCCTTGAGGGGTCTCGTGACCCACCCTTGGGAGGTCACAGCAGTTCCACAGGGTCCCTGGGCACCTGTCCCTGGAAAGAGAAGCCCTCCCTGCCCCTCAGAGGACCACGCGATTTCCCCTAGGCAACACTGCCCAGCAGCACTCCCAGCCCAGCACAGACAGTGTGCTAAGGACAGACTTGGGGACCGGGAGCTTGGGCGGGGGATTTTCCAGGGAACTCTCCAAGGGCCCGGTGCCCTGTGTCGGCCGGGGAGTGCCCTCGCCGTTCCTTGACCCCGCAGGACACTTGCATCAGCAATCAGCAGCCCTCTGCCTCCACGGGGCTCAAACACCTGTGTTCGGAGTGCGGGCTCCTGGCGTACGTGGAGACAAACCGGCAGAACCCTCACCCTGACCCTACCACTGCAAAGATCCCCCTGTTCTCCCTGCGTAAAGGTGTCCCCCTTTCCGCTTGGGAGAACATGGGGAGGCCCCCTGGACATGGCTTTTGCTCCAAGCCTCGGATGGCTGTTTTCGGGCCTAGACCTGGCCGCGCATGCGCACTCAGGCTCCCCACCACAAGTCTCCCTCGGGTCACTTGCCCCACCCTTGATCTGTCTGACCATTTGCACAGGGTCCCTAGGCACCTGTCTGGGAAACGGAAGCCCACCCTGCCACCCAGAGGACCGCGCGATTCCCCATGGGCCACACTTCCCAGCAGCTCTCCCTGCTCCTCACAGACAGTGTGCGCAGGAAAGACTTGGGGACCGGGGGCCTGGGTCGGGGATTTTCCAAGGGGCTCTCTGAGGGCCAGGGGTCCTCTCTCACCCGGTGAGTGCCCACGCCGTCCCTTGACCCTCCCACCACACCTGATTCCCGCGATAAGCGGCCCTCCAACTCCATGGGGCCGGGACACCTGGGCCGGGTGTGTGAGCAACTGGCTTACGTGGAGGCAAACCTGCAGACCCCTCCGGCCTGAACCCACCACTGCGAAGATCCCCGTTTTCTTCAATCCATAAAGGGGTCCTCCTTGAGGAGTGGAGGAACATGGGGAGGCCCCAGGAGATGGCTATTCTCGGAGCCGAGGCTGCCTGGTTAAGGGCCAACACCTGGGCCGCGCATGCGCACTCAGGCTCCCCAGCACTCGCCTCCCTCGGCTCATGTGACCCACCCTTTAGAGATCACAGCAGTTTCACAGGGTCCCTGGGCACCTGTCCGTGGACACAGGAACCCTCCCTGCCACCTAGAGGACCACGCGATTTCCTCTGGGGCACAGAGCCCAGAAGCACTCCCAGCCTCGCACAGACTCTGTGCGCAGCATAGACTTGTGGACCAGGGGCCTGGGCAGGGAATTTTCCTGGTAACTCTCTAAAGGCCGGGTGCCCTCTGTCGCTCGGGGAGTGCCCACGCCGTCCCTTGACCCCGCAGGAAACTTGCATCCAGCCATAGGCAGCCCTCTGCCTCCACGGGGCTCAAACAGCTGGGCCCGGTGTGCGAGCACCTGGCGTACGTGGAGGCAAACCCCAGACCCCTCCGTCCCGTCCCTACCACTGCAAAGATCCCCCTGTTCTTCCATGCATAAAGGGGTCCCCCTTTCCGCTTGGGAGAACATGGGGAGGCCCCAGGAGATGGCTATTCTCCTAGCCGCGGCTGGCTGGTTTCGGGTTTAGACCTGGGCCGTGCATGCGCACTCAGGCTCCCCACCACAAGCCTCCCTCGGGTCATGTGACCCACCCTTAGGGGCGAAGTGGCCCACCCTTCAGGGGTCACGTGACACACCCTTGCGCGGTCACGTGACCCACCCTTCGGAGGTCACGTGCCCCGCGCTTGAGGGGTCTCCGGACCCACCTTGTAGGGGTCACGTGTCCCACCTTGGAGGGGTCACGTGACCCACCCTTGGGAGGTCACGTGCCCCACCCTTCAGGGGTCACCTGACCCAGCCTAGGGAGGTCACGTGCCCCACCCTTGAGGGGTCTCGTGACCCACCCTTGGGAGGTCACAGCAGTTCCACAGGGTCCCTGGGCACCTGTCCCTGGAAAGAGAAGCCCTCCCTGCCCCTCAGAGGACCACGCGATTTCCCCTAGGCAACACTGCCCAGCAGCACTCCCAGCCCAGCACAGACAGTGTGCTAAGGACAGACTTGGGGACCGGGAGCTTGGGCGGGGGATTTTCCAGGGAACTCTCCAAGGGCCCGGTGCCCTGTGTCGGCCGGGGAGTGCCCTCGCCGTTCCTTGACCCCGCAGGACACTTGCATCCAGCAATCAGCAGCCCTCTGCCTCCACGGGGCTCAAACACCTGTGTTCGGAGTGCGGGCACCTGGCGTACGTGGAGACAAACCGGCAGAACCCTCCACCCTGACCCTACCACTGCAAAGATCCCCCTGTTCTCCCTGCGTAAAGGTGTCCCCCTTCCGCTTGGGAGAACATGGGGAGGCCCCCTGGACATGGCTTTTCTCCAAGCCTCGGATGGCTGTTTTCGGGCCTAGACCTGGCCGCGCATGCGCACTCAGGCTCCCCCACCACAAGTCTCCCTCGGGTCACTTGCCCCACCCTTGATCTGTCTGACCATTTGCACAGGGTCCCTAGGCACCTGTCTGGGAAACGGAAGCCCACCCTGCCACCCAGAGGACCGCGCGATTCCCCATGGGCCACACTTCCCAGCAGCTCTCCCAGCTCCTCACAGACAGTGTGCGCAGGAAAGACTTGGGGACCGGGGGCCTGGGTCGGGGATTTTCCAAGGGGCTCTCTGAGGGCCAGGGGTCCTCTCTCACCCGGTGAGTGCCCACGCCGTCCCTTGACCCTCCCACCACACCTGATTCCCGCGATAAGCGGCCCTCCAACTCCATGGGGCCGGGACACCTGGGCCGGGTGTGTGAGCAACTGGCTTACGTGGAGGCAAACCTGCAGACCCCTCCGGCCCGAACCCACCACTGCGAAGATCCCCGTTTTCTTCAATCCATAAAGGGGTCCTCCTTGAGGAGTGGAGGAACATGGGGAGGCCCCAGGAGATGGCTATTCTCGGAGCCGAGGCTGCCTGGTTAAGGGCCAACACCTGGGCCGCGCATGCGCACTCAGGCTCCCCAGCACTCGCCTCCCTCGGCTCATGTGACCCACCCTTTAGAGATCACAGCAGTTTCACAGGGTCCCTGGGCACCTGTCCGTGGACACAGGAACCCTCCCTGCCACCTAGAGGACCACGCGATTTCCTCTGGGGCACAGAGCCCAGAAGCACTCCCAGCCTCGCACAGACTCTGTGCGCAGCATAGACTTGTGGACCAGGGGCCTGGGCAGGGAATTTTCCTGGTAACTCTCTAAAGGCCGGGTGCCCTCTGTCGCTCGGGGAGTGCCCACGCCGTCCCTTGACCCCGCAGGAAACTTGCATCCAGCCATAGGCAGCCCTCTGCCTCCACGGGGCTCAAACAGCTGGGCCCGGTGTGCGAGCACCTGGCGTACGTGGAGGCAAACCCCAGACCCCTCCGTCCCGTCCCTACCACTGCAAAGATCCCCCTGTTCTTCCATGCATAAAGGGGTCCCCCTTTCCGCTTGGGAGAACATGGGGAGGCCCCAGGAGATGGCTATTCTCCTAGCCGCGGCTGGCTGGTTTCGGGTTTAGACCTGGGCCGTGCATGCGCACTCAGGCTGCCCACCACAAGCCTCCCTCGGGTCATGTGACCCACCCTTAGGGGCGAAGTGGCCCACCCTTCAGGGGTCACGTGACCCACCCTTCGGAGGTCACGTGCCCCGCGCTTGAGGGGTCTCGGGACCCACCTTGGAGTGGTCACGTCTCCCACCTTGGAGGGGTCACGTGACCCACCCTTGGGATGTCACGTGCCCCACCCTTGAGGGGTCACCTTACCCAGCCTAGGGAGGTCACGTGCCCCACCCTTGAGGGGTCTCGTGACCCACCCTTGGGAGGTCACAGCAGTTCCACAGGGTCCCTGGGCACCTGTCCCTGGAAAGAGAAGCCCTCCCTGCCCCTCAGAGGACCATGCGATTTCCCCTAGGCAACACTGCCCAGCAGCACTCCCAGCCCAGCACAGACAGTGTGCTAAGGACAGACTTGGGGACCGGGAGCTTGGGCGGGGGATTTTCCAGGGAACTCTCCAAGGGCCCGGTGCCCTGTGTCGGCCGGGGAGTGCCCTCGCCGTTCCTTGACCCCGCAGGACACTTGCATCCAGCAATCAGCAGCCCTCTGCCTCCACGGGGCTCAAACACCTGTGTTCGGAGTGCGGGCACCTGGCGTACGTGGAGACAAACCGGCAGAACCCTCCACCCTGACCCTACCACTGCAAAGATCCCCCTGTTCTCCCTGCGTAAAGGTGTCCCCCTTTCCGCTTGGGAGAACATGGGGAGGCCCCCTGGACATGGCTTTTCTCCAAGCCTCGGATGGCTGTTTTCGGGCCTAGACCTGGCCGCGCATGCGCACTCAGGCTCCCCCACCACAAGTCTCCCTCGGGTCACTTGCCCCACCCTTGATCTGTCTGACCATTTGCACAGGGTCCCTAGGCACCTGTCTGGGAAACGGAAGCCCACCCTGCCACCCAGAGGACCGCGCGATTCCCCATGGGCCACACTTCCCAGCAGCTCTCCCAGCTCCTCACAGACAGTGTGCGCAGGAAAGACTTGGGGACCGGGGGCCTGGGTCGGGGATTTTCCAAGGGGCTCTCTGAGGGCCAGGCGTCCTCTCTCACCCGGTGAGTGCCCACGCCGTCCCTTGACCCTCCCACCACACCTGATTCCCGCGATAAGCGGCCCTCCAACTCCATGGGGCCGGGACACCTGGGCCGGGTGTGTGAGCAACTGGCTTACGTGGAGGCAAACCTGCAGACCCCTCCGGCCCGAACCCACCACTGCGAAGATCCCCGTTTTCTTCAATCCATAAAGGGGTCCTCCTTGAGGAGTGGAGGAACATGGGGAGGCCCCAGGAGATGGCTATTCTCGGAGCCGAGGCTGCCTGGTTAAGGGCCAACACCTGGGCCGCGCATGCGCACTCAGGCTCCCCAGCACTCGCCTCCCTCGGCTCATGTGACCCACCCTTTAGAGATCACAGCAGTTTCACAGGGTCCCTGGGCACCTGTCCGTGGACACAGGAACCCTCCCTGCCACCTAGAGGACCACGCGATTTCCTCTGGGGCACAGAGCCCAGAAGCACTCCCAGCCTCGCACAGACTCTGTGCGCAGCATAGACTTGTGGACCAGGGGCCTGGGCAGGGAATTTTCCTGGTAACTCTCTAAAGGCCGGGTGCCCTCTGTCGCTCGGGGAGTGCCCACGCCGTCCCTTGACCCCGCAGGAAACTTGCATCCAGCCATAGGCAGCCCTCTGCCTCCACGGGGCTCAAACAGCTGGGCCCGGTGTGCGAGCACCTGGCGTACGTGGAGGCAAACCCCAGACCCCTCCGTCCCGTCCCTACCACTGCAAAGATCCCCCTGTTCTTCCATGCATAAAGGGGTCCCCCTTTCCGCTTGGGAGAACATGGGGAGGCCCCAGGAGATGGCTATTCTCCTAGCCGCGGCTGGCTGGTTTCGGGTTTAGACCTGGGCCGTGCATGCGCACTCAGGCTCCCCACCACAAGCCTCCCTCGGGTCATGTGACCCACCCTTAGGGGCGAAGTGGCCCACCCTTCAGGGGTCACGTGACACACCCTTCGGAGGTCACGTGCCCCGCGCTTGAGGGGTCTCGGGACCCACCTTGGAGGGGTCACGTGTCCCACCTTGGAGGGGTCACGTGACCCACCCTTGGGAGGTCACGTGCCCCACCCTTGAGGTGTCACCTTACCCAGCCTAGGGAGGTCACGTGCCCCACCCTTGAGGGGTCTCGTGACCCACCCTTGGGAGGTCACAGCAGTTCCACAGGGTCCCTGGGCACCTGTCCCTGGAAAGAGAAGCCCTCCCTGCCCCTCAGAGGACCACGCGATTTCCCCTAGGCAACACTGCCCAGCAGCACTCCCAGCCCAGCACAGACAGTGTGCTAAGGACAGACTTGGGGACCGGGAGCTTGGGCGGGGGATTTTCCAGGGAACTCTCCAAGGGCCCGGTGCCCTGTGTCGGCCGGGGAGTGCCCTCGCCGTTCCTTGACCCCGCAGGACACTTGCATCCAGCAATCAGCAGCCCTCTGCCTCCACGGGGCTCAAACACCTGTGTTCGGAGTGCGGGCACCTGGCGTACGTGGAGACAAACCGGCAGAACCCTCCACCCTGACCCTACCACTGCAAAGATCCCCCTGTTCTCCCTGCGTAAAGGTGTCCCCCTTTCCGCTTGGGAGAACATGGGGAGGCCCCCTGGACATGGCTTTTCTCCAAGCCTCGGATGGCTGTTTTCGGGCCTAGACCTGGCCGCGCATGCGCACTCAGGCTCCCCCACCACAAGTCTCCCTCGGGTCACTTGCCCCACCCTTGATCTGTCTGACCATTTGCACAGGGTCCCTAGGCACCTGTCTGGGAAACGGAAGCCCACCCTGCCACCCAGAGGACCGCGCGATTCCCCATGGGCCACACTTCCCAGCAGCTCTCCCAGCTCCTCACAGACAGTGTGCGCAGGAAAGACTTGGGGACCGGGGGCCTGTGTCGGGGATTTTCCAAGGGGCTCTCTGAGGGCCAGGCGTCCTCTCTCACCCGGTGAGTGCCCACGCCGTCCCTTGACCCTCCCACCACACCTGATTCCCGCGATAAGCGGCCCTCCAACTCCATGGGGCCGGGACACCTGGGCCGGGTGTGTGAGCAACTGGCTTACGTGGAGGCAAACCTGCAGACCCCTCCGGCCCGAACCCACCACTGCGAAGATCCCCGTTTTCTTCAATCCATAAAGGGGTCCTCCTTGAGGAGTGGAGGAACATGGGGAGGCCCCAGGAGATGGCTATTCTCGGAGCCGAGGCTGCCTGGTTAAGGGCCAACACCTGGGCCGCGCATGCGCACTCAGGCTCCCCAGCACTCGCCTCCCTCGGCTCATGTGACCCACCCTTTAGAGATCACAGCAGTTTCACAGGGTCCCTGGGCACCTGTCCGTGGACACAGGAACCCTCCCTGCCACCTAGAGGACCACGCGATTTCCTCTGGGGCACAGAGCCCAGAAGCACTCCCAGCCTCGCACAGACTCTGTGCGCAGCATAGACTTGTGGACCAGGGGCCTGGGCAGGGAATTTTCCTGGTAACTCTCTAAAGGCCGGGTGCCCTCTGTCGCTCGGGGAGTGCCCACGCCGTCCCTTGACCCCGCAGGAAACTTGCATCCAGCCATAGGCAGCCCTCTGCCTCCACGGGGCTCAAACAGCTGGGCCCGGTGTGCGAGCACCTGGCGTACGTGGAGGCAAACCCCAGACCCCTCCGTCCCGTCCCTACCACTGCAAAGATCCCCCTGTTCTTCCATGCATAAAGGGGTCCCCCTTTCCGCTTGGGAGAACATGGGGAGGCCCCAGGAGATGGCTATTCTCCTAGCCGCGGCTGGCTGGTTTCGGGTTTAGACCTGGGCCGTGCATGCGCACTCAGGCTGCCCACCACAAGCCTCCCTCGGGTCATGTGACCCACCCTTAGGGGCGAAGTGGCCCACCCTTCAGGGGTCACGTGACCCACCCTTCGGAGGTCACGTGCCCCGCGCTTGAGGGGTCTCGGGACCCACCTTGGAGTGGTCACGTCTCCCACCTTGGAGGGGTCACGTGACCCACCCTTGGGAGGTCACGTGCCCCACCCTTGAGGGGTCACCTTACCCAGCCTAGGGAGGTCACGTGCCCCACCCTTGAGGGGTCTCGTGACCCACCCTTGGGAGGTCACAGCAGTTCCACAGGGTCCCTGGGCACCTGTCCCTGGAAAGAGAAGCCCTCCCTGCCCCTCAGAGGACCACGCGATTTCCCCTAGGCAACACTGCCCAGCAGCACTCCCAGCCCAGCACAGACAGTGTGCTAAGGACAGACTTGGGGACCGGGAGCTTGGGCGGGGGATTTTCCAGGGAACTCTCCAAGGGCCCGGTGCCCTGTGTCGGCCGGGGAGTGCCCTCGCCGTTCCTTGACCCCGCAGGACACTTGCATCCAGCAATCAGCAGCCCTCTGCCTCCACGGGGCTCAAACACCTGTGTTCGGAGTGCGGGCACCTGGCGTACGTGGAGACAAACCGGCAGAACCCTCCACCCTGACCCTACCACTGCAAAGATCCCCCTGTTCTCCCTGCGTAAAGGTGTCCCCCTTTCCGCTTGGGAGAACATGGGGAGGCCCCCTGGACATGGCTTTTCTCCAAGCCTCGGATGGCTGTTTTCGGGCCTAGACCTGGCCGCGCATGCGCACTCAGGCTCCCCCACCACAAGTCTCCCTCGGGTCACTTGCCCCACCCTTGATCTGTCTGACCATTTGCACAGGGTCCCTAGGCACCTGTCTGGGAAACGGAAGCTCACCCTGCCACCCAGAGGACCGCGCGATTCCCCATGGGCCACACTTCCCAGCAGCTCTCCCAGCTCCTCACAGACAGTGTGCGCAGGAAAGACTTGGGGACCCGGGGCCTGGGTCGGGGATTTTCCAAGGGGCTCTCTGAGGGCCAGGCGTCCTCTCTCACCCGGTGAGTGCCCACGCCGTCCCTTGACCCTCCCACCACACCTGATTCCCGCGATAAGCGGCCCTCCAACTCCATGGGGCCGGGACACCTGGGCCGGGTGTGTGAGCAACTGGCTTACGTGGAGGCAAACCTGCAGACCCCTCCGGCCCGAACCCACCACTGCGAAGATCCCCGTTTTCTTCAATCCATAAAGGGGTCCTCCTTGAGGAGTGGAGGAACATGGGGAGGCCCCAGGAGATGGCTATTCTCGGAGCCGAGGCTGCCTGGTTAAGGGCCAACACCTGGGCCGCGCATGCGCACTCAGGCTCCCCAGCACTCGCCTCCCTCGGCTCATGTGACCCACCCTTTAGAGATCACAGCAGTTTCACAGGGTCCCTGGGCACCTGTCCGTGGACACAGGAACCCTCCCTGCCACCTAGAGGACCACGCGATTTCCTCTGGGGCACAGAGCCCAGAAGCACTCCCAGCCTCGCACAGACTCTGTGCGCAGCATAGACTTGTGGACCAGGGGCCTGGGCAGGGAATTTTCCTGGTAACTCTCTAAAGGCCGGGTGCCCTCTGTCGCTCGGGGAGTGCCCACGCCGTCCCTTGACCCCGCAGGAAACTTGCATCCAGCCATAGGCAGCCCTCTGCCTCCACGGGGCTCAAACAGCTGGGCCCGGTGTGCGAGCACCTGGCGTACGTGGAGGCAAACCCCAGACCCCTCCGTCCCGTCCCTACCACTGCAAAGATCCCCCTGTTCTTCCATGCATAAAGGGGTCCCCCTTTCCGCTTGGGAGAACATGGGGAGGCCCCAGGAGATGGCTATTCTCCTAGCCGCGGCTGGCTGGTTTCGGGTTTAGACCTGGGCCGTGCATGCGCACTCAGGCTCCCCACCACAAGCCTCCCTCGGGTCATGTGACCCACCCTTAGGGGCGAAGTGGCCCACCCTTCAGGGGTCACGTGACACACCCTTGCGCGGTCACGTGACCCACCCTTCGGAGGTAACGTGCCCCGCGCTTGAGGGGTCTCGGGACCCACCTTGGAGGGGTCACGTGTCCCACCTTGGAGGGGTCACGTGACCCACCCTTGGGAGGTCACGTGCCCCACCCTTCAGGGGTCACCTGACCCAGCCTAGGGAGGTCACGTGCCCCACCCTTGAGGGGTCTCGTGACCCACCCTTGGGAGGTCACAGCAGTTCCACAGGGTCCCTGGGCACCTGTCCCTGGAAAGAGAAGCCCTCCCTGCCCCTCAGAGGACCACGCGATTTCCCCTAGGCAACACTGCCCAGCAGCACTCCCAGCCCAGCACAGACAGTGTGCTAAGGACAGACTTGGGGACCGGGAGCTTGGGCGGGGGATTTTCCAGGGAACTCTCCAAGGGCCCGGTGCCCTGTGTCGGCCGGGGAGTGCCCTCGCCGTTCCTTGACCCCGCAGGACACTTGCATCCAGCAATCAGCAGCCCTCTGCCTCCACGGGGCTCAAACACCTGTGTTCGGAGTGCGGGCACCTGGCGTACGTGGAGACAAACCGGCAGAACCCTCCACCCTGACCCTACCACTGCAAAGATCCCCCTGTTCTCCCTGCGTAAAGGTGTCCCCCTTTCCGCTTGGGAGAACATGGGGAGGCCCCCTGGACATGGCTTTTCTCCAAGCCTCGGATGGCTGTTTTCGGGCCTAGACCTGGCCGCGCATGCGCACTCAGGCTCCCCCACCACAAGTCTCCCTCGGGTCACTTGCCCCACCCTTGATCTGTCTGACCATTTGCACAGGGTCCCTAGGCACCTGTCTGGGAAACGGAAGCCCACCCTGCCACCCAGAGGACCGCGCGATTCCCCATGGGCCACACTTCCCAGCAGCTCTCCCAGCTCCTCACAGACAGTGTGCGCAGGAAAGACTTGGGGACCGGGGGCCTGGGTCGGGGATTTTCCAAGGGGCTCTCTGAGGGCCAGGGGTCCTCTCTCACCCGGTGAGTGCCCACGCCGTCCCTTGACCCTCCCACCACACCTGATTCCCGCGATAAGCGGCCCTCCAACTCCATGGGGCCGGGACACCTGGGCCGGGTGTGTGAGCAACTGGCTTACGTGGAGGCAAACCTGCAGACCCCTCCGGCCCGAACCCACCACTGCGAAGATCCCCGTTTTCTTCAATCCATAAAGGGGTCCTCCTTGAGGAGTGGAGGAACATGGGGAGGCCCCAGGAGATGGCTATTCTCGGAGCCGAGGCTGCCTGGTTAAGGGCCAACACCTGGGCCGCGCATGCGCACTCAGGCTCCCCAGCACTCGCCTCCCTCGGCTCATGTGACCCACCCTTTAGAGATCACAGCAGTTTCACAGGGTCCCTGGGCACCTGTCCGTGGACACAGGAACCCTCCCTGCCACCTAGAGGACCACGCGATTTCCTCTGGGGCACAGAGCCCAGAAGCACTCCCAGCCTCGCACAGACTCTGTGCGCAGCATAGACTTGTGGACCAGGGGCCTGGGCAGGGAATTTTCCTGGTAACTCTCTAAAGGCCGGGTGCCCTCTGTCGCTCGGGGAGTGCCCACGCCGTCCCTTGACCCCGCAGGAAACTTGCATCCAGCCATAGGCAGCCCTCTGCCTCCACGGGGCTCAAACAGCTGGGCCCGGTGTGCGAGCACCTGGCGTACGTGGAGGCAAACCCCAGACCCCTCCGTCCCGTCCCTACCACTGCAAAGATCCCCCTGTTCTTCCATGCATAAAGGGGTCCCCCTTTCCGCTTGGGAGAACATGGGGAGGCCCCAGGAGATGGCTATTCTCCTAGCCGCGGCTGGCTGGTTTCGGGTTTAGACCTGGGCCGTGCATGCGCACTCAGGCTCCCCACCACAAGCCTCCCTCGGGTCATGTGACCCACCCTTAGGGGCGAAGTGGCCCACCCTTCAGGGGTCACGTGACACACCCTTCGGAGGTCACGTGCCCCGCGCTTGAGGGGTCTCGGGACCCACCTTGGAGGGGTCACGTGTCCCACCTTGGAGGGGTCACGTGACCCACCCTTGGGAGGTCACGTGCCCCACCCTTGAGGTGTCACCTTACCCAGCCTAGGGAGGTCACGTGCCCCACCCTTGAGGGGTCTCGTGACCCACCCTTGGGAGGTCACAGCAGTTCCACAGGGTCCCTGGGCACCTGTCCCTGGAAAGAGAAGCCCTCCCTGCCCCTCAGAGGACCACGCGATTTCCCCTAGGCAACACTGCCCAGCAGCACTCCCAGCCCAGCACAGACAGTGTGCTAAGGACAGACTTGGGGACCGGGAGCTTGGGCGGGGGATTTTCCAGGGAACTCTCCAAGGGCCCGGTGCCCTGTGTCGGCCGGGGAGTGCCCTCGCCGTTCCTTGACCCCGCAGGACACTTGCATCCAGCAATCAGCAGCCCTCTGCCTCCACGGGGCTCAAACACCTGTGTTCGGAGTGCGGGCACCTGGCGTACGTGGAGACAAACCGGCAGAACCCTCCACCCTGACCCTACCACTGCAAAGATCCCCCTGTTCTCCCTGCGTAAAGGTGTCCCCCTTTCCGCTTGGGAGAACATGGGGAGGCCCCCTGGACATGGCTTTTCTCCAAGCCTCGGATGGCTGTTTTCGGGCCTAGACCTGGCCGCGCATGCGCACTCAGGCTCCCCCACCACAAGTCTCCCTCGGGTCACTTGCCCCACCCTTGATCTGTCTGACCATTTGCACAGGGTCCCTAGGCACCTGTCTGGGAAACGGAAGCCCACCCTGCCACCCAGAGGACCGCGCGATTCCCCATGGGCCACACTTCCCAGCAGCTCTCCCAGCTCCTCACAGACAGTGTGCGCAGGAAAGACTTGGGGACCGGGGGCCTGTGTCGGGGATTTTCCAAGGGGCTCTCTGAGGGCCAGGCGTCCTCTCTCACCCGGTGAGTGCCCACGCCGTCCCTTGACCCTCCCACCACACCTGATTCCCGCGATAAGCGGCCCTCCAACTCCATGGGGCCGGGACACCTGGGCCGGGTGTGTGAGCAACTGGCTTACGTGGAGGCAAACCTGCAGACCCCTCCGGCCCGAACCCACCACTGCGAAGATCCCCGTTTTCTTCAATCCATAAAGGGGTCCTCCTTGAGGAGTGGAGGAACATGGGGAGGCCCCAGGAGATGGCTATTCTCGGAGCCGAGGCTGCCTGGTTAAGGGCCAACACCTGGGCCGCGCATGCGCACTCAGGCTCCCCAGCACTCGCCTCCCTCGGCTCATGTGACCCACCCTTTAGAGATCACAGCAGTTTCACAGGGTCCCTGGGCACCTGTCCGTGGACACAGGAACCCTCCCTGCCACCTAGAGGACCACGCGATTTCCTCTGGGGCACAGAGCCCAGAAGCACTCCCAGCCTCGCACAGACTCTGTGCGCAGCATAGACTTGTGGACCAGGGGCCTGGGCAGGGAATTTTCCTGGTAACTCTCTAAAGGCCGGGTGCCCTCTGTCGCTCGGGGAGTGCCCACGCCGTCCCTTGACCCCGCAGGAAACTTGCATCCAGCCATAGGCAGCCCTCTGCCTCCACGGGGCTCAAACAGCTGGGCCCGGTGTGCGAGCACCTGGCGTACGTGGAGGCAAACCCCAGACCCCTCCGTCCCGTCCCTACCACTGCAAAGATCCCCCTGTTCTTCCATGCATAAAGGGGTCCCCCTTTCCGCTTGGGAGAACATGGGGAGGCCCCAGGAGATGGCTATTCTCCTAGCCGCGGCTGGCTGGTTTCGGGTTTAGACCTGGGCCGTGCATGCGCACTCAGGCTGCCCACCACAAGCCTCCCTCGGGTCATGTGACCCACCCTTAGGGGCGAAGTGGCCCACCCTTCAGGGGTCACGTGACCCACCCTTCGGAGGTCACGTGCCCCGCGCTTGAGGGGTCTCGGGACCCACCTTGGAGTGGTCACGTCTCCCACCTTGGAGGGGTCACGTGACCCACCCTTGGGATGTCACGTGCCCCACCCTTGAGGGGTCACCTTACCCAGCCTAGGGAGGTCACGTGCCCCACCCTTGAGGGGTCTCGTGACCCACCCTTGGGAGGTCACAGCAGTTCCACAGGGTCCCTGGGCACCTGTCCCTGGAAAGAGAAGCCCTCCCTGCCCCTCAGAGGACCACGCGATTTCCCCTAGGCAACACTGCCCAGCAGCACTCCCAGCCCAGCACAGACAGTGTGCTAAGGACAGACTTGGGGACCGGGAGCTTGGGCGGGGGATTTTCCAGGGAACTCTCCAAGGGCCCGGTGCCCTGTGTCGGCCGGGGAGTGCCCTCGCCGTTCCTTGACCCCGCAGGACACTTGCATCCAGCAATCAGCAGCCCTCTGCCTCCACGGGGCTCAAACACCTGTGTTCGGAGTGCGGGCACCTGGCGTACGTGGAGACAAACCGGCAGAACCCTCCACCCTGACCCTACCACTGCAAAGATCCCCCTGTTCTCCCTGCGTAAAGGTGTCCCCCTTTCCGCTTGGGAGAACATGGGGAGGCCCCCTGGACATGGCTTTTCTCCAAGCCTCGGATGGCTGTTTTCGGGCCTAGACCTGGCCGCGCATGCGCACTCAGGCTCCCCCACCACAAGTCTCCCTCGGGTCACTTGCCCCACCCTTGATCTGTCTGACCATTTGCACAGGGTCCCTAGGCACCTGTCTGGGAAACGGAAGCCCACCCTGCCACCCAGAGGACCGCGCGATTCCCCATGGGCCACACTTCCCAGCAGCTCTCCCAGCTCCTCACAGACAGTGTGCGCAGGAAAGACTTGGGGACCGGGGGCCTGGGTCGGGGATTTTCCAAGGGGCTCTCTGAGGGCCAGGGGTCCTCTCTCACCCGGTGAGTGCCCACGCCGTCCCTTGACCCTCCCACCACACCTGATTCCCGCGATAAGCGGCCCTCCAACTCCATGGGGCCGGGACACCTGGGCCGGGTGTGTGAGCAACTGGCTTACGTGGAGGCAAACCTGCAGACCCCTCCGGCCCGAACCCACCACTGCGAAGATCCCCGTTTTCTTCAATCCATAAAGGGGTCCTCCTTGAGGAGTGGAGGAACATGGGGAGGCCCCAGGAGATGGCTATTCTCGGAGCCGAGGCTGCCTGGTTAAGGGCCAACACCTGGGCCGCGCATGCGCACTCAGGCTCCCCAGCACTCGCCTCCCTCGGCTCATGTGACCCACCCTTTAGAGATCACAGCAGTTTCACAGGGTCCCTGGGCACCTGTCCGTGGACACAGGAACCCTCCCTGCCACCTAGAGGACCACGCGATTTCCTCTGGGGCACAGAGCCCAGAAGCACTCCCAGCCTCGCACAGACTCTGTGCGCAGCATAGACTTGTGGACCAGGGGCCTGGGCAGGGAATTTTCCTGGTAACTCTCTAAAGGCCGGGTGCCCTCTGTCGCTCGGGGAGTGCCCACGCCGTCCCTTGACCCCGCAGGAAACTTGCATCCAGCCATAGGCAGCCCTCTGCCTCCACGGGGCTCAAACAGCTGGGCCCGGTGTGCGAGCACCTGGCGTACGTGGAGGCAAACCCCAGACCCCTCCGTCCCGTCCCTACCACTGCAAAGATCCCCCTGTTCTTCCATGCATAAAGGGGTCCCCCTTTCCGCTTGGGAGAACATGGGGAGGCCCCAGGAGATGGCTATTCTCCTAGCCGCGGCTGGCTGGTTTCGGGTTTAGACCTGGGCCGTGCATGCGCACTCAGGCTGCCCACCACAAGCCTCCCTCGGGTCATGTGACCCACCCTTAGGGGCGAAGTGGCCCACCCTTCAGGGGTCACGTGACCCACCCTTCGGAGGTCACGTGCCCCGCGCTTGAGGGGTCTCGGGACCCACCTTGGAGTGGTCACGTCTCCCACCTTGGAGGGGTCACGTGACCCACCCTTGGGATGTCACGTGCCCCACCCTTGAGGGGTCACCTTACCCAGCCTAGGGAGGTCACGTGCCCCACCCTTGAGGGGTCTCGTGACCCACCCTTGGGAGGTCACAGCAGTTCCACAGGGTCCCTGGGCACCTGTCCCTGGAAAGAGAAGCCCTCCCTGCCCCTCAGAGGACCACGCGATTTCCCCTAGGCAACACTGCCCAGCAGCACTCCCAGCCCAGCACAGACAGTGTGCTAAGGACAGACTTGGGGACCGGGAGCTTGGGCGGGGGATTTTCCAGGGAACTCTCCAAGGGCCCGGTGCCCTGTGTCGGCCGGGGAGTGCCCTCGCCGTTCCTTGACCCCGCAGGACACTTGCATCCAGCAATCAGCAGCCCTCTGCCTCCACGGGGCTCAAACACCTGTGTTCGGAGTGCGGGCACCTGGCGTACGTGGAGACAAACCGGCAGAACCCTCCACCCTGACCCTACCACTGCAAAGATCCCCCTGTTCTCCCTGCGTAAAGGTGTCCCCCTTTCCGCTTGGGAGAACATGGGGAGGCCCCCTGGACATGGCTTTTCTCCAAGCCTCGGATGGCTGTTTTCGGGCCTAGACCTGGCCGCGCATGCGCACTCAGGCTCCCCCACCACAAGTCTCCCTCGGGTCACTTGCCCCACCCTTGATCTGTCTGACCATTTGCACAGGGTCCCTAGGCACCTGTCTGGGAAACGGAAGCCCACCCTGCCACCCAGAGGACCGCGCGATTCCCCATGGGCCACACTTCCCAGCAGCTCTCCCAGCTCCTCACAGACAGTGTGCGCAGGAAAGACTTGGGGACTGGGGGCCTGTGTCGGGGATTTTCCAAGGGGCTCTCTGAGGGCCAGGCGTCCTCTCTCACCCGGTGAGTGCCCACGCCGTCCCTTGACCCTCCCACCACACCTGATTCCCGCGATAAGCGGCCCTCCAACTCCATGGGGCCGGGACACCTGGGCCGGGTGTGTGAGCAACTGGCTTACGTGGAGGCAAACCTGCAGACCCCTCCGGCCCGAACCCACCACTGCGAAGATCCCCGTTTTCTTCAATCCATAAAGGGGTCCTCCTTGAGGAGTGGAGGAACATGGGGAGGCCCCAGGAGATGGCTATTCTCGGAGCCGAGGCTGCCTGGTTAAGGGCCAACACCTGGGCCGCGCATGCGCACTCAGGCTCCCCAGCACTCGCCTCCCTCGGCTCATGTGACCCACCCTTTAGAGATCACAGCAGTTTCACAGGGTCCCTGGGCACCTGTCCGTGGACACAGGAACCCTCCCTGCCACCTAGAGGACCACGCGATTTCCTCTGGGGCACAGAGCCCAGAAGCACTCCCAGCCTCGCACAGACTCTGTGCGCAGCATAGACTTGTGGACCAGGGGCCTGGGCAGGGAATTTTCCTGGTAACTCTCTAAAGGCCGGGTGCCCTCTGTCGCTCGGGGAGTGCCCACGCCGTCCCTTGACCCCGCAGGAAACTTGCATCCAGCCATAGGCAGCCCTCTGCCTCCACGGGGCTCAAACAGCTGGGCCCGGTGTGCGAGCACCTGGCGTACGTGGAGGCAAACCCCAGACCCCTCCGTCCCGTCCCTACCACTGCAAAGATCCCCCTGTTCTTCCATGCATAAAGGGGTCCCCCTTTCCGCTTGGGAGAACATGGGGAGGCCCCAGGAGATGGCTATTCTCCTAGCCGCGGCTGGCTGGTTTCGGGTTTAGACCTGGGCCGTGCATGCGCACTCAGGCTCCCCACCACAAGCCTCCCTCGGGTCATGTGACCCACCCTTAGGGGCGAAGTGGCCCACCCTTCAGGGGTCACGTGACACACCCTTGCGCGGTCACGTGACCCACCCTTCGGAGGTAACGTGCCCCGCGCTTGAGGGGTCTCGGGACCCACCTTGGAGGGGTCACGTGTCCCACCTTGGAGGGGTCACGTGACCCACCCTTGGGAGGTCACGTGCCCCACCCTTCAGGGGTCACCTGACCCAGCCTAGGGAGGTCACGTGCCCCACCCTTGAGGGGTCTCGTGACCCACCCTTGGGAGGTCACAGCAGTTCCACAGGGTCCCTGGGCACCTGTCCCTGGAAAGAGAAGCCCTCCCTGCCCCTCAGAGGACCACGCGATTTCCCCTAGGCAACACTGCCCAGCAGCACTCCCAGCCCAGCACAGACAGTGTGCTAAGGACAGACTTGGGGACCGGGAGCTTGGGCGGGGGATTTTCCAGGGAACTCTCCAAGGGCCCGGTGCCCTGTGTCGGCCGGGGAGTGCCCTCGCCGTTCCTTGACCCCGCAGGACACTTGCATCCAGCAATCAGCAGCCCTCTGCCTCCACGGGGCTCAAACACCTGTGTTCGGAGTGCGGGCACCTGGCGTACGTGGAGACAAACCGGCAGAACCCTCCACCCTGACCCTACCACTGCAAAGATCCCCCTGTTCTCCCTGCGTAAAGGTGTCCCCCTTCCGCTTGGGAGAACATGGGGAGGCCCCCTGGACATGGCTTTTCTCCAAGCCTCGGATGGCTGTTTTCGGGCCTAGACCTGGCCGCGCATGCGCACTCAGGCTCCCCCACCACAAGTCTCCCTCGGGTCACTTGCCCCACCCTTGATCTGTCTGACCATTTGCACAGGGTCCCTAGGCACCTGTCTGGGAAACGGAAGCCCACCCTGCCACCCAGAGGACCGCGCGATTCCCCATGGGCCACACTTCCCAGCAGCTCTCCCAGCTCCTCACAGACAGTGTGCGCAGGAAAGACTTGGGGACCGGGGGCCTGGGTCGGGGATTTTCCAAGGGGCTCTCTGAGGGCCAGGGGTCCTCTCTCACCCGGTGAGTGCCCACGCCGTCCCTTGACCCTCCCACCACACCTGATTCCCGCGATAAGCGGCCCTCCAACTCCATGGGGCCGGGACACCTGGGCCGGGTGTGTGAGCAACTGGCTTACGTGGAGGCAAACCTGCAGACCCCTCCGGCCCGAACCCACCACTGCGAAGATCCCCGTTTTCTTCAATCCATAAAGGGGTCCTCCTTGAGGAGAGGAGGAACATGGGGAGGCCCCAGAAGATGGCTATTCTCGGAGCCGAGGCTGCCTGGTTAAGGGCCAACACCTGGGCCACGCATGCGCACTCAGGCTCCCCAGCACTCGCCTCCCTCGGCTCATGTGACCCACCCTTTAGAGATCACAGCAGTTTCACAGGGTCCCTGGGCACCTGTCCGTGGACACAGGAACCCTCCCTGCCACCTAGAGGACCACGCGATTTCCTCTGGGGCACAGAGCCCAGAAGCACTCCCAGCCTCGCACAGACTCTGTGCGCAGCATAGACTTGTGGACCAGGGGCCTGGGCAGGGAATTTTCCTGGTAACTCTCTAAAGGCCGGGTGCCCTCTGTCGCTCGGGGAGTGCCCACGCCGTCCCTTGACCCCGCAGGAAACTTGCATCCAGCCATAGGCAGCCCTCTGCCTCCACGGGGCTCAAACAGCTGGGCCCGGTGTGCGAGCACCTGGCGTACGTGGAGGCAAACCCCAGACCCCTCCGTCCCGTCCCTACCACGGCAAAGATCCCCCTGTTCTTCCATGCATAAAGGGGTCCCCCTTTCCGCTTGGGAGAACATGGGGAGGCCCCAGGAGATGGCTATTCTCCTAGCCGCGGCTGGCTGGTTTCGGGTTTAGACCTGGGCCGTGCATGCGCACTCAGGCTCCCCACCACAAGCCTCCCTCGGGTCATGTGACCCACCCTTAGGGGCGAAGTGGCCCACCCTTCAGGGGTCACGTGACACACCCTTCGGAGGTCACGTGCCCCGCGCTTGAGGGGTCTCGGGACCCACCTTGGAGGGGTCACGTGTCCCACCTTGGAGGGGTCACGTGACCCACCCTTGGGAGGTCACGTGCCCCACCCTTGAGGTGTCACCTTACCCAGCCTAGGGAGGTCACGTGCCCCACCCTTGAGGGGTCTCGTGACCCACCCTTGGGAGGTCACAGCAGTTCCACAGGGTCCCTGGGCACCTGTCCCTGGAAAGAGAAGCCCTCCCTGCCCCTCAGAGGACCACGCGATTTCCCCTAGGCAACACTGCCCAGCAGCACTCCCAGCCCAGCACAGACAGTGTGCTAAGGACAGACTTGGGGACCGGGAGCTTGGGCGGGGGATTTTCCAGGGAACTCTCCAAGGGCCCGGTGCCCTGTGTCGGCCGGGGAGTGCCCTCGCCGTTCCTTGACCCCGCAGGACACTTGCATCCAGCAATCAGCAGCCCTCTGCCTCCACGGGGCTCAAACACCTGTGTTCGGAGTGCGGGCACCTGGCGTACGTGGAGACAAACCGGCAGAACCCTCCACCCTGACCCTACCACTGCAAAGATCCCCCTGTTCTCCCTGCGTAAAGGTGTCCCCCTTTCCGCTTGGGAGAACATGGGGAGGCCCCCTGGACATGGCTTTTCTCCAAGCCTCGGATGGCTGTTTTCGGGCCTAGACCTGGCCGCGCATGCGCACTCAGGCTCCCCCACCACAAGTCTCCCTCGGGTCACTTGCCCCACCCTTGATCTGTCTGACCATTTGCACAGGGTCCCTAGGCACCTGTCTGGGAAACGGAAGCCCACCCTGCCACCCAGAGGACCGCGCGATTCCCCATGGGCCACACTTCCCAGCAGCTCTCCCAGCTCCTCACAGACAGTGTGCGCAGGAAAGACTTGGGGACCGGGGGCCTGTGTCGGGGATTTTCCAAGGGGCTCTCTGAGGGCCAGGCGTCCTCTCTCACCCGGTGAGTGCCCACGCCGTCCCTTGACCCTCCCACCACACCTGATTCCCGCGATAAGCGGCCCTCCAACTCCATGGGGCCGGGACACCTGGGCCGGGTGTGTGAGCAACTGGCTTACGTGGAGGCAAACCTGCAGACCCCTCCGGCCCGAACCCACCACTGCGAAGATCCCCGTTTTCTTCAATCCATAAAGGGGTCCTCCTTGAGGAGTGGAGGAACATGGGGAGGCCCCAGGAGATGGCTATTCTCGGAGCCGAGGCTGCCTGGTTAAGGGCCAACACCTGGGCCGCGCATGCGCACTCAGGCTCCCCAGCACTCGCCTCCCTCGGCTCATGTGACCCACCCTTTAGAGATCACAGCAGTTTCACAGGGTCCCTGGGCACCTGTCCGTGGACACAGGAACCCTCCCTGCCACCTAGAGGACCACGCGATTTCCTCTGGGGCACAGAGCCCAGAAGCACTCCCAGCCTCGCACAGACTCTGTGCGCAGCATAGACTTGTGGACCAGGGGCCTGGGCAGGGAATTTTCCTGGTAACTCTCTAAAGGCCGGGTGCCCTCTGTCGCTCGGGGAGTGCCCACGCCGTCCCTTGACCCCGCAGGAAACTTGCATCCAGCCATAGGCAGCCCTCTGCCTCCACGGGGCTCAAACAGCTGGGCCCGGTGTGCGAGCACCTGGCGTACGTGGAGGCAAACCCCAGACCCCTCCGTCCCGTCCCTACCACTGCAAAGATCCCCCTGTTCTTCCATGCATAAAGGGGTCCCCCTTTCCGCTTGGGAGAACATGGGGAGGCCCCAGGAGATGGCTATTCTCCTAGCCGCGGCTGGCTGGTTTCGGGTTTAGACCTGGGCCGTGCATGCGCACTCAGGCTGCCCACCACAAGCCTCCCTCGGGTCATGTGACCCACCCTTAGGGGCGAAGTGGCCCACCCTTCAGGGGTCACGTGACCCACCCTTCGGAGGTCACGTGCCCCGCGCTTGAGGGGTCTCGGGACCCACCTTGGAGTGGTCACGTCTCCCACCTTGGAGGGGTCACGTGACCCACCCTTGGGATGTCACGTGCCCCACCCTTGAGGGGTCACCTTACCCAGCCTAGGGAGGTCACGTGCCCCACCCTTGAGGGGTCTCGTGACCCACCCTTGGGAGGTCACAGCAGTTCCACAGGGTCCCTGGGCACCTGTCCCTGGAAAGAGAAGCCCTCCCTGCCCCTCAGAGGACCACGCGATTTCCCCTAGGCAACACTGCCCAGCAGCACTCCCAGCCCAGCACAGACAGTGTGCTAAGGACAGACTTGGGGACCGGGAGCTTGGGCGGGGGATTTTCCAGGGAACTCTCCAAGGGCCCGGTGCCCTGTGTCGGCCGGGGAGTGCCCTCGCCGTTCCTTGACCCCGCAGGACACTTGCATCCAGCAATCAGCAGCCCTCTGCCTCCACGGGGCTCAAACACCTGTGTTCGGAGTGCGGGCACCTGGCGTACGTGGAGACAAACCGGCAGAACCCTCCACCCTGACCCTACCACTGCAAAGATCCCCCTGTTCTCCCTGCGTAAAGGTGTCCCCCTTTCCGCTTGGGAGAACATGGGGAGGCCCCCTGGACATGGCTTTTCTCCAAGCCTCGGATGGCTGTTTTCGGGCCTAGACCTGGCCGCGCATGCGCACTCAGGCTCCCCCACCACAAGTCTCCCTCGGGTCACTTGCCCCACCCTTGATCTGTCTGACCATTTGCACAGGGTCCCTAGGCACCTGTCTGGGAAACGGAAGCCCACCCTGCCACCCAGAGGACCGCGCGATTCCCCATGGGCCACACTTCCCAGCAGCTCTCCCAGCTCCTCACAGACAGTGTGCGCAGGAAAGACTTGGGGACCGGGGGCCTGGGTCGGGGATTTTCCAAGGGGCTCTCTGAGGGCCAGGGGTCCTCTCTCACCCGGTGAGTGCCCACGCCGTCCCTTGACCCTCCCACCACACCTGATTCCCGCGATAAGCGGCCCTCCAACTCCATGGGGCCGGGACACCTGGGCCGGGTGTGTGAGCAACTGGCTTACGTGGAGGCAAACCTGCAGACCCCTCCGGCCCGAACCCACCACTGCGAAGATCCCCGTTTTCTTCAATCCATAAAGGGGTCCTCCTTGAGGAGTGGAGGAACATGGGGAGGCCCCAGGAGATGGCTATTCTCGGAGCCGAGGCTGCCTGGTTAAGGGCCAACACCTGGGCCGCGCATGCGCACTCAGGCTCCCCAGCACTCGCCTCCCTCGGCTCATGTGACCCACCCTTTAGAGATCACAGCAGTTTCACAGGGTCCCTGGGCACCTGTCCGTGGACACAGGAACCCTCCCTGCCACCTAGAGGACCACGCGATTTCCTCTGGGGCACAGAGCCCAGAAGCACTCCCAGCCTCGCACAGACTCTGTGCGCAGCATAGACTTGTGGACCAGGGGCCTGGGCAGGGAATTTTCCTGGTAACTCTCTAAAGGCCGGGTGCCCTCTGTCGCTCGGGGAGTGCCCACGCCGTCCCTTGACCCCGCAGGAAACTTGCATCCAGCCATAGGCAGCCCTCTGCCTCCACGGGGCTCAAACAGCTGGGCCCGGTGTGCGAGCACCTGGCGTACGTGGAGGCAAACCCCAGACCCCTCCGTCCCGTCCCTACCACTGCAAAGATCCCCCTGTTCTTCCATGCATAAAGGGGTCCCCCTTTCCGCTTGGGAGAACATGGGGAGGCCCCAGGAGATGGCTATTCTCCTAGCCGCGGCTGGCTGGTTTCGGGTTTAGACCTGGGCCGTGCATGCGCACTCAGGCTCCCCACCACAAGCCTCCCTCGGGTCATGTGACCCACCCTTAGGGGCGAAGTGGCCCACCCTTCAGGGGTCACGTGACACACCCTTCGGAGGTCACGTGCCCCGCGCTTGAGGGGTCTCGGGACCCACCTTGGAGGGGTCACGTGTCCCACCTTGGAGGGGTCACGTGACCCACCCTTGGGAGGTCACGTGCCCCACCCTTGAGGTGTCACCTTACCCAGCCTAGGGAGGTCACGTGCCCCACCCTTGAGGGGTCTCGTGACCCACCCTTGGGAGGTCACAGCAGTTCCACAGGGTCCCTGGGCACCTGTCCCTGGAAAGAGAAGCCCTCCCTGCCCCTCAGAGGACCACGCGATTTCCCCTAGGCAACACTGCCCAGCAGCACTCCCAGCCCAGCACAGACAGTGTGCTAAGGACAGACTTGGGGACCGGGAGCTTGGGCGGGGGATTTTCCAGGGAACTCTCCAAGGGCCCGGTGCCCTGTGTCGGCCGGGGAGTGCCCTCGCCGTTCCTTGACCCCGCAGGACACTTGCATCCAGCAATCAGCAGCCCTCTGCCTCCACGGGGCTCAAACACCTGTGTTCGGAGTGCGGGCACCTGGCGTACGTGGAGACAAACCGGCAGAACCCTCCACCCTGACCCTACCACTGCAAAGATCCCCCTGTTCTCCCTGCGTAAAGGTGTCCCCCTTTCCGCTTGGGAGAACATGGGGAGGCCCCCTGGACATGGCTTTTCTCCAAGCCTCGGATGGCTGTTTTCGGGCCTAGACCTGGCCGCGCATGCGCACTCAGGCTCCCCCACCACAAGTCTCCCTCGGGTCACTTGCCCCACCCTTGATCTGTCTGACCATTTGCACAGGGTCCCTAGGCACCTGTCTGGGAAACGGAAGCCCACCCTGCCACCCAGAGGACCGCGCGATTCCCCATGGGCCACACTTCCCAGCAGCTCTCCCAGCTCCTCACAGACAGTGTGCGCAGGAAAGACTTGGGGACCGGGGGCCTGTGTCGGGGATTTTCCAAGGGGCTCTCTGAGGGCCAGGCGTCCTCTCTCACCCGGTGAGTGCCCACGCCGTCCCTTGACCCTCCCACCACACCTGATTCCCGCGATAAGCGGCCCTCCAACTCCATGGGGCCGGGACACCTGGGCCGGGTGTGTGAGCAACTGGCTTACGTGGAGGCAAACCTGCAGACCCCTCCGGCCCGAACCCACCACTGCGAAGATCCCCGTTTTCTTCAATCCATAAAGGGGTCCTCCTTGAGGAGTGGAGGAACATGGGGAGGCCCCAGGAGATGGCTATTCTCGGAGCCGAGGCTGCCTGGTTAAGGGCCAACACCTGGGCCGCGCATGCGCACTCAGGCTCCCCAGCACTCGCCTCCCTCGGCTCATGTGACCCACCCTTTAGAGATCACAGCAGTTTCACAGGGTCCCTGGGCACCTGTCCGTGGACACAGGAACCCTCCCTGCCACCTAGAGGACCACGCGATTTCCTCTGGGGCACAGAGCCCAGAAGCACTCCCAGCCTCGCACAGACTCTGTGCGCAGCATAGACTTGTGGACCAGGGGCCTGGGCAGGGAATTTTCCTGGTAACTCTCTAAAGGCCGGGTGCCCTCTGTCGCTCGGGGAGTGCCCACGCCGTCCCTTGACCCCGCAGGAAACTTGCATCCAGCCATAGGCAGCCCTCTGCCTCCACGGGGCTCAAACAGCTGGGCCCGGTGTGCGAGCACCTGGCGTACGTGGAGGCAAACCCCAGACCCCTCCGTCCCGTCCCTACCACTGCAAAGATCCCCCTGTTCTTCCATGCATAAAGGGGTCCCCCTTTCCGCTTGGGAGAACATGGGGAGGCCCCAGGAGATGGCTATTCTCCTAGCCGCGGCTGGCTGGTTTCGGGTTTAGACCTGGGCCGTGCATGCGCACTCAGGCTGCCCACCACAAGCCTCCCTCGGGTCATGTGACCCACCCTTAGGGGCGAAGTGGCCCACCCTTCAGGGGTCACGTGACCCACCCTTCGGAGGTCACGTGCCCCGCGCTTGAGGGGTCTCGGGACCCACCTTGGAGTGGTCACGTCTCCCACCTTGGAGGGGTCACGTGACCCACCCTTGGGATGTCACGTGCCCCACCCTTGAGGGGTCACCTTACCCAGCCTAGGGAGGTCACGTGCCCCACCCTTGAGGGGTCTCGTGACCCACCCTTGGGAGGTCACAGCAGTTCCACAGGGTCCCTGGGCACCTGTCCCTGGAAAGAGAAGCCCTCCCTGCCCCTCAGAGGACCACGCGATTTCCCCTAGGCAACACTGCCCAGCAGCACTCCCAGCCCAGCACAGACAGTGTGCTAAGGACAGACTTGGGGACCGGGAGCTTGGGCGGGGGATTTTCCAGGGAACTCTCCAAGGGCCCGGTGCCCTGTGTCGGCCGGGGAGTGCCCTCGCCGTTCCTTGACCCCGCAGGACACTTGCATCCAGCAATCAGCAGCCCTCTGCCTCCACGGGGCTCAAACACCTGTGTTCGGAGTGCGGGCACCTGGCGTACGTGGAGACAAACCGGCAGAACCCTCCACCCTGACCCTACCACTGCAAAGATCCCCCTGTTCTCCCTGCGTAAAGGTGTCCCCCTTTCCGCTTGGGAGAACATGGGGAGGCCCCCTGGACATGGCTTTTCTCCAAGCCTCGGATGGCTGTTTTCGGGCCTAGACCTGGCCGCGCATGCGCACTCAGGCTCCCCCACCACAAGTCTCCCTCGGGTCACTTGCCCCACCCTTGATCTGTCTGACCATTTGCACAGGGTCCCTAGGCACCTGTCTGGGAAACGGAAGCCCACCCTGCCACCCAGAGGACCGCGCGATTCCCCATGGGCCACACTTCCCAGCAGCTCTCCCAGCTCCTCACAGACAGTGTGCGCAGGAAAGACTTGGGGACCGGGGGCCTGGGTCGGGGATTTTCCAAGGGGCTCTCTGAGGGCCAGGGGTCCTCTCTCACCCGGTGAGTGCCCACGCCGTCCCTTGACCCTCCCACCACACCTGATTCCCGCGATAAGCGGCCCTCCAACTCCATGGGGCCGGGACACCTGGGCCGGGTGTGTGAGCAACTGGCTTACGTGGAGGCAAACCTGCAGACCCCTCCGGCCCGAACCCACCACTGCGAAGATCCCCGTTTTCTTCAATCCATAAAGGGGTCCTCCTTGAGGAGTGGAGGAACATGGGGAGGCCCCAGGAGATGGCTATTCTCGGAGCCGAGGCTGCCTGGTTAAGGGCCAACACCTGGGCCGCGCATGCGCACTCAGGCTCCCCAGCACTCGCCTCCCTCGGCTCATGTGACCCACCCTTTAGAGATCACAGCAGTTTCACAGGGTCCCTGGGCACCTGTCCGTGGACACAGGAACCCTCCCTGCCACCTAGAGGACCACGCGATTTCCTCTGGGGCACAGAGCCCAGAAGCACTCCCAGCCTCGCACAGACTCTGTGCGCAGCATAGACTTGTGGACCAGGGGCCTGGGCAGGGAATTTTCCTGGTAACTCTCTAAAGGCCGGGTGCCCTCTGTCGCTCGGGGAGTGCCCACGCCGTCCCTTGACCCCGCAGGAAACTTGCATCCAGCCATAGGCAGCCCTCTGCCTCCACGGGGCTCAAACAGCTGGGCCCGGTGTGCGAGCACCTGGCGTACGTGGAGGCAAACCCCAGACCCCTCCGTCCCGTCCCTACCACTGCAAAGATCCCCCTGTTCTTCCATGCATAAAGGGGTCCCCCTTTCCGCTTGGGAGAACATGGGGAGGCCCCAGGAGATGGCTATTCTCCTAGCCGCGGCTGGCTGGTTTCGGGTTTAGACCTGGGCCGTGCATGCGCACTCAGGCTCCCCACCACAAGCCTCCCTCGGGTCATGTGACCCACCCTTAGGGGCGAAGTGGCCCACCCTTCAGGGGTCACGTGACACACCCTTCGGAGGTCACGTGCCCCACCCTTGAGGTGTCACCTTACCCAGCCTAGGGAGGTCACGTGCCCCACCCTTGAGGGGTCTCGTGACCCACCCTTGGGAGGTCACAGCAGTTCCACAGGGTCCCTGGGCACCTGTCCCTGGAAAGAGAAGCCCTCCCTGCCCCTCAGAGGACCACGCGATTTCCCCTAGGCAACACTGCCCAGCAGCACTCCCAGCCCAGCACAGACAGTGTGCTAAGGACAGACTTGGGGACCGGGAGCTTGGGCGGGGGATTTTCCAGGGAACTCTCCAAGGGCCCGGTGCCCTGTGTCGGCCGGGGAGTGCCCTCGCCGTTCCTTGACCCCGCAGGACACTTGCATCCAGCAATCAGCAGCCCTCTGCCTCCACGGGGCTCAAACACCTGTGTTCGGAGTGCGGGCACCTGGCGTACGTGGAGACAAACCGGCAGAACCCTCCACCCTGACCCTACCACTGCAAAGATCCCCCTGTTCTCCCTGCGTAAAGGTGTCCCCCTTTCCGCTTGGGAGAACATGGGGAGGCCCCCTGGACATGGCTTTTCTCCAAGCCTCGGATGGCTGTTTTCGGGCCTAGACCTGGCCGCGCATGCGCACTCAGGCTCCCCCACCACAAGTCTCCCTCGGGTCACTTGCCCCACCCTTGATCTGTCTGACCATTTGCACAGGGTCCCTAGGCACCTGTCTGGGAAACGGAAGCCCACCCTGCCACCCAGAGGACCGCGCGATTCCCCATGGGCCACACTTCCCAGCAGCTCTCCCAGCTCCTCACAGACAGTGTGCGCAGGAAAGACTTGGGGACCGGGGGCCTGTGTCGGGGATTTTCCAAGGGGCTCTCTGAGGGCCAGGCGTCCTCTCTCACCCGGTGAGTGCCCACGCCGTCCCTTGACCCTCCCACCACACCTGATTCCCGCGATAAGCGGCCCTCCAACTCCATGGGGCCGGGACACCTGGGCCGGGTGTGTGAGCAACTGGCTTACGTGGAGGCAAACCTGCAGACCCCTCCGGCCCGAACCCACCACTGCGAAGATCCCCGTTTTCTTCAATCCATAAAGGGGTCCTCCTTGAGGAGTGGAGGAACATGGGGAGGCCCCAGGAGATGGCTATTCTCGGAGCCGAGGCTGCCTGGTTAAGGGCCAACACCTGGGCCGCGCATGCGCACTCAGGCTCCCCAGCACTCGCCTCCCTCGGCTCATGTGACCCACCCTTTAGAGATCACAGCAGTTTCACAGGGTCCCTGGGCACCTGTCCGTGGACACAGGAACCCTCCCTGCCACCTAGAGGACCACGCGATTTCCTCTGGGGCACAGAGCCCAGAAGCACTCCCAGCCTCGCACAGACTCTGTGCGCAGCATAGACTTGTGGACCAGGGGCCTGGGCAGGGAATTTTCCTGGTAACTCTCTAAAGGCCGGGTGCCCTCTGTCGCTCGGGGAGTGCCCACGCCGTCCCTTGACCCCGCAGGAAACTTGCATCCAGCCATAGGCAGCCCTCTGCCTCCACGGGGCTCAAACAGCTGGGCCCGGTGTGCGAGCACCTGGCGTACGTGGAGGCAAACCCCAGACCCCTCCGTCCCGTCCCTACCACTGCAAAGATCCCCCTGTTCTTCCATGCATAAAGGGGTCCCCCTTTCCGCTTGGGAGAACATGGGGAGGCCCCAGGAGATGGCTATTCTCCTAGCCGCGGCTGGCTGGTTTCGGGTTTAGACCTGGGCCGTGCATGCGCACTCAGGCTGCCCACCACAAGCCTCCCTCGGGTCATGTGACCCACCCTTAGGGGCGAAGTGGCCCACCCTTCAGGGGTCACGTGACCCACCCTTCGGAGGTCACGTGCCCCGCGCTTGAGGGGTCTCGGGACCCACCTTGGAGTGGTCACGTCTCCCACCTTGGAGGGGTCACGTGACCCACCCTTGGGATGTCACGTGCCCCACCCTTGAGGGGTCACCTTACCCAGCCTAGGGAGGTCACGTGCCCCACCCTTGAGGGGTCTCGTGACCCACCCTTGGGAGGTCACAGCAGTTCCACAGGGTCCCTGGGCACCTGTCCCTGGAAAGAGAAGCCCTCCCTGCCCCTCAGAGGACCACGCGATTTCCCCTAGGCAACACTGCCCAGCAGCACTCCCAGCCCAGCACAGACAGTGTGCTAAGGACAGACTTGGGGACCGGGAGCTTGGGCGGGGGATTTTCCAGGGAACTCTCCAAGGGCCCGGTGCCCTGTGTCGGCCGGGGAGTGCCCTCGCCGTTCCTTGACCCCGCAGGACACTTGCATCCAGCAATCAGCAGCCCTCTGCCTCCACGGGGCTCAAACACCTGTGTTCGGAGTGCGGGCACCTGGCGTACGTGGAGACAAACCGGCAGAACCCTCCACCCTGACCCTACCACTGCAAAGATCCCCCTGTTCTCCCTGCGTAAAGGTGTCCCCCTTTCCGCTTGGGAGAACATGGGGAGGCCCCCTGGACATGGCTTTTCTCCAAGCCTCGGATGGCTGTTTTCGGGCCTAGACCTGGCCGCGCATGCGCACTCAGGCTCCCCCACCACAAGTCTCCCTCGGGTCACTTGCCCCACCCTTGATCTGTCTGACCATTTGCACAGGGTCCCTAGGCACCTGTCTGGGAAACGGAAGCCCACCCTGCCACCCAGAGGACCTCGCGATTCCCCATGGGCCACACTTCCCAGCAGCTCTCCCAGCTCCTCACAGACAGTGTGCGCAGGAAAGACTTGGGGACCGGGGGCCTGGGTCGGGGATTTTCCAAGGGGCTCTCTGAGGGCCAGGCGTCCTCTCTCACCCGGTGAGTGCCCACGCCGTCCCTTGACCCTCCCACCACACCTGATTCCCGCGATAAGCGGCCCTCCAACTCCATGGGGCCGGGACACCTGGGCCGGGTGTGTGAGCAACTGGCTTACGTGGAGGCAAACCTGCAGACCCCTCCGGCCCGAACCCACCACTGCGAAGATCCCCGTTTTCTTCAATCCATAAAGGGGTCCTCCTTGAGGAGTGGAGGAACATGGGGAGGCCCCAGGAGATGGCTATTCTCGGAGCCGAGGCTGCCTGGTTAAGGGCCAACACCTGGGCCGCGCATGCGCACTCAGGCTCCCCAGCACTCGCCTCCCTCGGCTCATGTGACCCACCCTTTAGAGATCACAGCAGTTTCACAGGGTCCCTGGGCACCTGTCCGTGGACACAGGAACCCTCCCTGCCACCTAGAGGACCACGCGATTTCCTCTGGGGCACAGAGCCCAGAAGCACTCCCAGCCTCGCACAGACTCTGTGCGCAGCATAGACTTGTGGACCAGGGGCCTGGGCAGGGAATTTTCCTGGTAACTCTCTAAAGGCCGGGTGCCCTCTGTCGCTCGGGGAGTGCCCACGCCGTCCCTTGACCCCGCAGGAAACTTGCATCCAGCCATAGGCAGCCCTCTGCCTCCACGGGGCTCAAACAGCTGGGCCCGGTGTGCGAGCACCTGGCGTACGTGGAGGCAAACCCCAGACCCCTCCGTCCCGTCCCTACCACTGCAAAGATCCCCCTGTTCTTCCATGCATAAAGGGGTCCCCCTTTCCGCTTGGGAGAACATGGGGAGGCCCCAGGAGATGGCTATTCTCCTAGCCGCGGCTGGCTGGTTTCGGGTTTAGACCTGGGCCGTGCATGCGCACTCAGGCTCCCCACCACAAGCCTCCCTCGGGTCATGTGACCCACCCTTAGGGGCGAAGTGGCCCACCCTTCAGGGGTCACGTGACACACCCTTGCGCGGTCACGTGACCCACCCTTCGGAGGTCACGTGCCCCGCGCTTGAGGGGTCTCGGGACCCACCTTGGAGGGGTCACGTGTCCCACCTTGGAGGGGTCACGTGACCCACCCTTGGGAGGTCACGTGCCCCACCCTTCAGGGGTCACCTGACCCAGCCTAGGGAGGTCACGTGCCCCACCCTTGAGGGGTCTCGTGACCCACCCTTGGGAGGTCACAGCAGTTCCACAGGGTCCCTGGGCACCTGTCCCTGGAAAGAGAAGCCCTCCCTGCCCCTCAGAGGACCACGCGATTTCCCCTAGGCAACACTGCCCAGCAGCACTCCCAGCCCAGCACAGACAGTGTGCTAAGGACAGACTTGGGGACCGGGAGCTTGGGCGGGGGATTTTCCAGGGAACTCTCCAAGGGCCCGGTGCCCTGTGTCGGCCGGGGAGTGCCCTCGCCGTTCCTTGACCCCGCAGGACACTTGCATCCAGCAATCAGCAGCCCTCTGCCTCCACGGGGCTCAAACACCTGTGTTCGGAGTGCGGGCACCTGGCGTACGTGGAGACAAACCGGCAGAACCCTCCACCCTGACCCTACCACTGCAAAGATCCCCCTGTTCTCCCTGCGTAAAGGTGTCCCCCTTCCGCTTGGGAGAACATGGGGAGGCCCCCTGGACATGGCTTTTCTCCAAGCCTCGGATGGCTGTTTTCGGGCCTAGACCTGGCCGCGCATGCGCACTCAGGCTCCCCCACCACAAGTCTCCCTCGGGTCACTTGCCCCACCCTTGATCTGTCTGACCATTTGCACAGGGTCCCTAGGCACCTGTCTGGGAAACGGAAGCCCACCCTGCCACCCAGAGGACCGCGCGATTCCCCATGGGCCACACTTCCCAGCAGCTCTCCCAGCTCCTCACAGACAGTGTGCGCAGGAAAGACTTGGGGACCGGGGGCCTGGGTCGGGGATTTTCCAAGGGGCTCTCTGAGGGCCAGGGGTCCTCTCTCACCCGGTGAGTGCCCACGCCGTCCCTTGACCCTCCCACCACACCTGATTCCCGCGATAAGCGGCCCTCCAACTCCATGGGGCCGGGACACCTGGGCCGGGTGTGTGAGCAACTGGCTTACGTGGAGGCAAACCTGCAGACCCCTCCGGCCCGAACCCACCACTGCGAAGATCCCCGTTTTCTTCAATCCATAAAGGGGTCCTCCTTGAGGAGAGGAGGAACATGGGGAGGCCCCAGAAGATGGCTATTCTCGGAGCCGAGGCTGCCTGGTTAAGGGCCAACACCTGGGCCACGCATGCGCACTCAGGCTCCCCAGCACTCGCCTCCCTCGGCTCATGTGACCCACCCTTTAGAGATCACAGCAGTTTCACAGGGTCCCTGGGCACCTGTCCGTGGACACAGGAACCCTCCCTGCCACCTAGAGGACCACGCGATTTCCTCTGGGGCACAGAGCCCAGAAGCACTCCCAGCCTCGCACAGACTCTGTGCGCAGCATAGACTTGTGGACCAGGGGCCTGGGCAGGGAATTTTCCTGGTAACTCTCTAAAGGCCGGGTGCCCTCTGTCGCTCGGGGAGTGCCCACGCCGTCCCTTGACCCCGCAGGAAACTTGCATCCAGCCATAGGCAGCCCTCTGCCTCCACGGGGCTCAAACAGCTGGGCCCGGTGTGCGAGCACCTGGCGTACGTGGAGGCAAACCCCAGACCCCTCCGTCCCGTCCCTACCACTGCAAAGATCCCCCTGTTCTTCCATGCATAAAGGGGTCCCCCTTTCCGCTTGGGAGAACATGGGGAGGCCCCAGGAGATGGCTATTCTCCTAGCCGCGGCTGGCTGGTTTCGGGTTTAGACCTGGGCCGTGCATGCGCACTCAGGCTCCCCACCACAAGCCTCCCTCGGGTCATGTGACCCACCCTTAGGGGCGAAGTGGCCCACCCTTCAGGGGTCACGTGACACACCCTTCGGAGGTCACGTGCCCCGCGCTTGAGGGGTCTCGGGACCCACCTTGGAGGGGTCACGTGTCCCACCTTGGAGGGGTCACGTGACCCACCCTTGGGAGGTCACGTGCCCCACCCTTGAGGTGTCACCTTACCCAGCCTAGGGAGGTCACGTGCCCCACCCTTGAGGGGTCTCGTGACCCACCCTTGGGAGGTCACAGCAGTTCCACAGGGTCCCTGGGCACCTGTCCCTGGAAAGAGAAGCCCTCCCTGCCCCTCAGAGGACCACGCGAATTCCCCTAGGCAACACTGCCCAGCAGCACTCCCAGCCCAGCACAGACAGTGTGCTAAGGACAGACTTGGGGACCGGGAGCTTGGGCGGGGGATTTTCCAGGGAACTCTCCAAGGGCCCGGTGCCCTGTGTCGGCCGGGGAGTGCCCTCGCCGTTCCTTGACCCCGCAGGACACTTGCATCCAGCAATCAGCAGCCCTCTGCCTCCACGGGGCTCAAACACCTGTGTTCGGAGTACGGGCACCTGGCGTACGTGGAGACAAACCGGCAGAACCCTCCACCCTGACCCTACCACTGCAAAGATCCCCCTGTTCTCCCTGCGTAAAGGTGTCCCCCTTTCCGCTTGGGAGAACATGGGGAGGCCCCCTGGACATGGCTTTTCTCCAAGCCTCGGATGGCTGTTTTCGGGCCTAGACCTGGCCGCGCATGCGCACTCAGGCTCCCCCACCACAAGTCTCCCTCGGGTCACTTGCCCCACCCTTGATCTGTCTGACCATTTGCACAGGGTCCCTAGGCACCTGTCTGGGAAACGGAAGCCCACCCTGCCACCCAGAGGACCGCGCGATTCCCCATGGGCCACACTTCCCAGCAGCTCTCCCAGCTCCTCACAGACAGTGTGCGCAGGAAAGACTTGGGGACCGGGGGCCTGTGTCGGGGATTTTCCAAGGGGCTCTCTGAGGGCCAGGCGTCCTCTCTCACCCGGTGAGTGCCCACGCCGTCCCTTGACCCTCCCACCACACCTGATTCCCGCGATAAGCGGCCCTCCAACTCCATGGGGCCGGGACACCTGGGCCGGGTGTGTGAGCAACTGGCTTACGTGGAGGCAAACCTGCAGACCCCTCCGGCCCGAACCCACCACTGCGAAGATCCCCGTTTTCTTCAATCCATAAAGGGGTCCTCCTTGAGGAGTGGAGGAACATGGGGAGGCCCCAGGAGATGGCTATTCTCGGAGCCGAGGCTGCCTGGTTAAGGGCCAACACCTGGGCCGCGCATGCGCACTCAGGCTCCCCAGCACTCGCCTCCCTCGGCTCATGTGACCCACCCTTTAGAGATCACAGCAGTTTCACAGGGTCCCTGGGCACCTGTCCGTGGACACAGGAACCCTCCCTGCCACCTAGAGGACCACGCGATTTCCTCTGGGGCACAGAGCCCAGAAGCACTCCCAGCCTCGCACAGACTCTGTGCGCAGCATAGACTTGTGGACCAGGGGCCTGGGCAGGGAATTTTCCTGGTAACTCTCTAAAGGCCGGGTGCCCTCTGTCGCTCGGGGAGTGCCCACGCCGTCCCTTGACCCCGCAGGAAACTTGCATCCAGCCATAGGCAGCCCTCTGCCTCCACGGGGCTCAAACAGCTGGGCCTGGTGTGCGAGCACCTGGCGTACGTGGAGGCAAACCCCAGACCCCTCCGTCCCGTCCCTACCACTGCAAAGATCCCCCTGTTCTTCCATGCATAAAGGGGTCCCCCTTTCCGCTTGGGAGAACATGGGGAGGCCCCAGGAGATGGCTATTCTCCTAGCCGCGGCTGGCTGGTTTCGGGTTTAGACCTGGGCCGTGCATGCGCACTCAGGCTCCCCACCACAAGCCTCCCTCGGGTCATGTGACCCACCCTTAGGGGCGAAGTGGCCCACCCTTCAGGGGTCACGTGACCCACCCTTCGGAGGTCACGTGCCCCGCGCTTGAGGGGTCTCGGGACCCACCTTGGAGTGGTCACGTCTCCCACCTTGGAGGGGTCACGTGACCCACCCTTGGGAGGTCACGTGCCCCACCCTTGAGGGGTCACCTTACCCAGCCTAGGGAGGTCACGTGCCCCACCCTTGAGGGGTCTCGTGACCCACCCTTGGGAGGTCACAGCAGTTCCACAGGGTCCCTGGGCACCTGTCCCTGGAAAGAGAAGCCCTCCCTGCCCCTCAGAGGACCACGCGATTTCCCCTAGGCAACACTGCCCAGCAGCACTCCCAGCCCAGCACAGACAGTGTGCTAAGGACAGACTTGGGGACCGGGAGCTTGGGCGGGGGATTTTCCAGGGAACTCTCCAAGGGCCCGGTGCCCTGTGTCGGCCGGGGAGTGCCCTCGCCGTTCCTTGACCCCGCAGGACACTTGCATCCAGCAATCAGCAGCCCTCTGCCTCCACGGGGCTCAAACACCTGTGTTCGGAGTGCGGGCACCTGGCGTACGTGGAGACAAACCGGCAGAACCCTCCACCCTGACCCTACCACTGCAAAGATCCCCCTGTTCTCCCTGCGTAAAGGTGTCCCCCTTTCCGCTTGGGAGAACATGGGGAGGCCCCCTGGACATGGCTTTTCTCCAAGCCTCGGATGGCTGTTTTCGGGCCTAGACCTGGCCGCGCATGCGCACTCAGGCTCCCCCACCACAAGTCTCCCTCGGGTCACTTGCCCCACCCTTGATCTGTCTGACCATTTGCACAGGGTCCCTAGGCACCTGTCTGGGAAACGGAAGCCCACCCTGCCACCCAGAGGACCGCGCGATTCCCCATGGGCCACACTTCCCAGCAGCTCTCCCAGCTCCTCACAGACAGTGTGCGCAGGAAAGACTTGGGGACCGGGGGCCTGGGTCGGGGATTTTCCAAGGGGCTCTCTGAGGGCCAGGGGTCCTCTCTCACCCGGTGAGTGCCCACGCCTTCCCTTGACCCTCCCACCACACCTGATTCCCGCGATAAGCGGCCCTCCAACTCCATGGGGCCGGGACACCTGGGCCGGGTGTGTGAGCAACTGGCTTACGTGGAGGCAAACCTGCAGACCCCTCCGGCCCGAACCCACCACTGCGAAGATCCCCGTTTTCTTCAATCCATAAAGGGGTCCTCCTTGAGGAGTGGAGGAACATGGGGAGGCCCCAGGAGATGGCTATTCTCGGAGCCGAGGCTGCCTGGTTAAGGGCCAACACCTGGGCCGCGCATGCGCACTCAGGCTCCCCAGCACTCGCCTCCCTCGGCTCATGTGACCCACCCTTTAGAGATCACAGCAGTTTCACAGGGTCCCTGGGCACCTGTCCGTGGACACAGGAACCCTCCCTGCCACCTAGAGGACCACGCGATTTCCTCTGGGGCACAGAGCCCAGAAGCACTCCCAGCCTCGCACAGACTCTGTGCGCAGCATAGACTTGTGGACCAGGGGCCTGGGCAGGGAATTTTCCTGGTAACTCTCTAAAGGCCGGGTGCCCTCTGTCGCTCGGGGAGTGCCCACGCCGTCCCTTGACCCCGCAGGAAACTTGCATCCAGCCATAGGCAGCCCTCTGCCTCCACGGGGCTCAAACAGCTGGGCCCGGTGTGCGAGCACCTGGCGTACGTGGAGGCAAACCCCAGACCCCTCCGTCCCGTCCCTACCACTGCAAAGATCCCCCTGTTCTTCCATGCATAAAGGGGTCCCCCTTTCCGCTTGGGAGAACATGGGGAGGCCCCAGGAGATGGCTATTCTCCTAGCCGCGGCTGGCTGGTTTCGGGTTTAGACCTGGGCCGTGCATGCGCACTCAGGCTGCCCACCACAAGCCTCCCTCGGGTCATGTGACCCACCCTTAGGGGCGAAGTGGCCCACCCTTCAGGGGTCACGTGACCCACCCTTCGGAGGTCACGTGCCCCGCGCTTGAGGGGTCTCGGGACCCACCTTGGAGTGGTCACGTCTCCCACCTTGGAGGGGTCACGTGACCCACCCTTGGGAGGTCACGTGCCCCACCCTTGAGGGGTCACCTTACCCAGCCTAGGGAGGTCACGTGCCCCACCCTTGAGGGGTCTCGTGACCCACCCTTGGGAGGTCACAGCAGTTCCACAGGGTCCCTGGGCACCTGTCCCTGGAAAGAGAAGCCCTCCCTGCCCCTCAGAGGACCACGCGATTTCCCCTAGGCAACACTGCCCAGCAGCACTCCCAGCCCAGCACAGACAGTGTGCTAAGGACAGACTTGGGGACCGGGAGCTTGGGCGGGGGATTTTCCAGGGAACTCTCCAAGGGCCCGGTGCCCTGTGTCGGCCGGGGAGTGCCCTCGCCGTTCCTTGACCCCGCAGGACACTTGCATCCAGCAATCAGCAGCCCTCTGCCTCCACGGGGCTCAAACACCTGTGTTCGGAGTGCGGGCACCTGGCGTACGTGGAGACAAACCGGCAGAACCCTCCACCCTGACCCTACCACTGCAAAGATCCCCCTGTTCTCCCTGCGTAAAGGTGTCCCCCTTTCCGCTTGGGAGAACATGGGGAGGCCCCCTGGACATGGCTTTTCTCCAAGCCTCGGATGGCTGTTTTCGGGCCTAGACCTGGCCGCGCATGCGCACTCAGGCTCCCCCACCACAAGTCTCCCTCGGGTCACTTGCCCCACCCTTGATCTGTCTGACCATTTGCACAGGGTCCCTAGGCACCTGTCTGGGAAACGGAAGCCCACCCTGCCACCCAGAGGACCGCGCGATTCCCCATGGGCCACACTTCCCAGCAGCTCTCCCAGCTCCTCACAGACAGTGTGCGCAGGAAAGACTTGGGGACCGGGGGCCTGGGTCGGGGATTTTCCAAGGGGCTCTCTGAGGGCCAGGGGTCCTCTCTCACCCGGTGAGTGCCCACGCCGTCCCTTGACCCTCCCACCACACCTGATTCCCGCGATAAGCGGCCCTCCAACTCCATGGGGCCGGGACACCTGGGCCGGGTGTGTGAGCAACTGGCTTACGTGGAGGCAAACCTGCAGACCCCTCCGGCCCGAACCCACCACTGCGAAGATCCCCGTTTTCTTCAATCCATAAAGGGGTCCTCCTTGAGGAGAGGAGGAACATGGGGAGGCCCCAGAAGATGGCTATTCTCGGAGCCGAGGCTGCCTGGTTAAGGGCCAACACCTGGGCCACGCATGCGCACTCAGGCTCCCCAGCACTCGCCTCCCTCGGCTCATGTGACCCACCCTTTAGAGATCACAGCAGTTTCACAGGGTCCCTGGGCACCTGTCCGTGGACACAGGAACCCTCCCTGCCACCTAGAGGACCACGCGATTTCCTCTGGGGCACAGAGCCCAGAAGCACTCCCAGCCTCGCACAGACTCTGTGCGCAGCATAGACTTGTGGACCAGGGGCCTGGGCAGGGAATTTTCCTGGTAACTCTCTAAAGGCCGGGTGCCCTCTGTCGCTCGGGGAGTGCCCACGCCGTCCCTTGACCCCGCAGGAAACTTGCATCCAGCCATAGGCAGCCCTCTGCCTCCACGGGGCTCAAACAGCTGGGCCCGGTGTGCGAGCACCTGGCGTACGTGGAGGCAAACCCCAGACCCCTCCGTCCCGTCCCTACCACTGCAAAGATCCCCCTGTTCTTCCATGCATAAAGGGGTCCCCCTTTCCGCTTGGGAGAACATGGGGAGGCCCCAGGAGATGGCTATTCTCCTAGCCGCGGCTGGCTGGTTTCGGGTTTAGACCTGGGCCGTGCATGCGCACTCAGGCTCCCCACCACAAGCCTCCCTCGGGTCATGTGACCCACCCTTAGGGGCGAAGTGGCCCACCCTTCAGGGGTCACGTGACACACCCTTCGGAGGTCACGTGCCCCGCGCTTGAGGGGTCTCGGGACCCACCTTGGAGGGGTCACGTGTCCCACCTTGGAGGGGTCACGTGACCCACCCTTGGGAGGTCACGTGCCCCACCCTTGAGGTGTCACCTTACCCAGCCTAGGGAGGTCACGTGCCCCACCCTTGAGGGGTCTCGTGACCCACCCTTGGGAGGTCACAGCAGTTCCACAGGGTCCCTGGGCACCTGTCCCTGGAAAGAGAAGCCCTCCCTGCCCCTCAGAGGACCACGCGAATTCCCCTAGGCAACACTGCCCAGCAGCACTCCCAGCCCAGCACAGACAGTGTGCTAAGGACAGACTTGGGGACCGGGAGCTTGGGCGGGGGATTTTCCAGGGAACTCTCCAAGGGCCCGGTGCCCTGTGTCGGCCGGGGAGTGCCCTCGCCGTTCCTTGACCCCGCAGGACACTTGCATCCAGCAATCAGCAGCCCTCTGCCTCCACGGGGCTCAAACACCTGTGTTCGGAGTACGGGCACCTGGCGTACGTGGAGACAAACCGGCAGAACCCTCCACCCTGACCCTACCACTGCAAAGATCCCCCTGTTCTCCCTGCGTAAAGGTGTCCCCCTTTCCGCTTGGGAGAACATGGGGAGGCCCCCTGGACATGGCTTTTCTCCAAGCCTCGGATGGCTGTTTTCGGGCCTAGACCTGGCCGCGCATGCGCACTCAGGCTCCCCCACCACAAGTCTCCCTCGGGTCACTTGCCCCACCCTTGATCTGTCTGACCATTTGCACAGGGTCCCTAGGCACCTGTCTGGGAAACGGAAGCCCACCCTGCCACCCAGAGGACCGCGCGATTCCCCATGGGCCACACTTCCCAGCAGCTCTCCCAGCTCCTCACAGACAGTGTGCGCAGGAAAGACTTGGGGACCGGGGGCCTGTGTCGGGGATTTTCCAAGGGGCTCTCTGAGGGCCAGGCGTCCTCTCTCACCCGGTGAGTGCCCACGCCGTCCCTTGACCCTCCCACCACACCTGATTCCCGCGATAAGCGGCCCTCCAACTCCATGGGGCCGGGACACCTGGGCCGGGTGTGTGAGCAACTGGCTTACGTGGAGGCAAACCTGCAGACCCCTCCGGCCCGAACCCACCACTGCGAAGATCCCCGTTTTCTTCAATCCATAAAGGGGTCCTCCTTGAGGAGTGGAGGAACATGGGGAGGCCCCAGGAGATGGCTATTCTCGGAGCCGAGGCTGCCTGGTTAAGGGCCAACACCTGGGCCGCGCATGCGCACTCAGGCTCCCCAGCACTCGCCTCCCTCGGCTCATGTGACCCACCCTTTAGAGATCACAGCAGTTTCACAGGGTCCCTGGGCACCTGTCCGTGGACACAGGAACCCTCCCTGCCACCTAGAGGACCACGCGATTTCCTCTGGGGCACAGAGCCCAGAAGCACTCCCAGCCTCGCACAGACTCTGTGCGCAGCATAGACTTGTGGACCAGGGGCCTGGGCAGGGAATTTTCCTGGTAACTCTCTAAAGGCCGGGTGCCCTCTGTCGCTCGGGGAGTGCCCACGCCGTCCCTTGACCCCGCAGGAAACTTGCATCCAGCCATAGGCAGCCCTCTGCCTCCACGGGGCTCAAACAGCTGGGCCTGGTGTGCGAGCACCTGGCGTACGTGGAGGCAAACCCCAGACCCCTCCGTCCCGTCCCTACCACTGCAAAGATCCCCCTGTTCTTCCATGCATAAAGGGGTCCCCCTTTCCGCTTGGGAGAACATGGGGAGGCCCCAGGAGATGGCTATTCTCCTAGCCGCGGCTGGCTGGTTTCGGGTTTAGACCTGGGCCGTGCATGCGCACTCAGGCTCCCCACCACAAGCCTCCCTCGGGTCATGTGACCCACCCTTAGGGGCGAAGTGGCCCACCCTTCAGGGGTCACGTGACCCACCCTTCGGAGGTCACGTGCCCCGCGCTTGAGGGGTCTCGGGACCCACCTTGGAGTGGTCACGTCTCCCACCTTGGAGGGGTCACGTGACCCACCCTTGGGAGGTCACGTGCCCCACCCTTGAGGGGTCACCTTACCCAGCCTAGGGAGGTCACGTGCCCCACCCTTGAGGGGTCTCGTGACCCACCCTTGGGAGGTCACAGCAGTTCCACAGGGTCCCTGGGCACCTGTCCCTGGAAAGAGAAGCCCTCCCTGCCCCTCAGAGGACCACGCGATTTCCCCTAGGCAACACTGCCCAGCAGCACTCCCAGCCCAGCACAGACAGTGTGCTAAGGACAGACTTGGGGACCGGGAGCTTGGGCGGGGGATTTTCCAGGGAACTCTCCAAGGGCCCGGTGCCCTGTGTCGGCCGGGGAGTGCCCTCGCCGTTCCTTGACCCCGCAGGACACTTGCATCCAGCAATCAGCAGCCCTCTGCCTCCACGGGGCTCAAACACCTGTGTTCGGAGTGCGGGCACCTGGCGTACGTGGAGACAAACCGGCAGAACCCTCCACCCTGACCCTACCACTGCAAAGATCCCCCTGTTCTCCCTGCGTAAAGGTGTCCCCCTTTCCGCTTGGGAGAACATGGGGAGGCCCCCTGGACATGGCTTTTCTCCAAGCCTCGGATGGCTGTTTTCGGGCCTAGACCTGGCCGCGCATGCGCACTCAGGCTCCCCCACCACAAGTCTCCCTCGGGTCACTTGCCCCACCCTTGATCTGTCTGACCATTTGCACAGGGTCCCTAGGCACCTGTCTGGGAAACGGAAGCCCACCCTGCCACCCAGAGGACCGCGCGATTCCCCATGGGCCACACTTCCCAGCAGCTCTCCCAGCTCCTCACAGACAGTGTGCGCAGGAAAGACTTGGGGACCGGGGGCCTGGGTCGGGGATTTTCCAAGGGGCTCTCTGAGGGCCAGGGGTCCTCTCTCACCCGGTGAGTGCCCACGCCTTCCCTTGACCCTCCCACCACACCTGATTCCCGCGATAAGCGGCCCTCCAACTCCATGGGGCCGGGACACCTGGGCCGGGTGTGTGAGCAACTGGCTTACGTGGAGGCAAACCTGCAGACCCCTCCGGCCCGAACCCACCACTGCGAAGATCCCCGTTTTCTTCAATCCATAAAGGGGTCCTCCTTGAGGAGTGGAGGAACATGGGGAGGCCCCAGGAGATGGCTATTCTCGGAGCCGAGGCTGCCTGGTTAAGGGCCAACACCTGGGCCGCGCATGCGCACTCAGGCTCCCCAGCACTCGCCTCCCTCGGCTCATGTGACCCACCCTTTAGAGATCACAGCAGTTTCACAGGGTCCCTGGGCACCTGTCCGTGGACACAGGAACCCTCCCTGCCACCTAGAGGACCACGCGATTTCCTCTGGGGCACAGAGCCCAGAAGCACTCCCAGCCTCGCACAGACTCTGTGCGCAGCATAGACTTGTGGACCAGGGGCCTGGGCAGGGAATTTTCCTGGTAACTCTCTAAAGGCCGGGTGCCCTCTGTCGCTCGGGGAGTGCCCACGCCGTCCCTTGACCCCGCAGGAAACTTGCATCCAGCCATAGGCAGCCCTCTGCCTCCACGGGGCTCAAACAGCTGGGCCCGGTGTGCGAGCACCTGGCGTACGTGGAGGCAAACCCCAGACCCCTCCGTCCCGTCCCTACCACTGCAAAGATCCCCCTGTTCTTCCATGCATAAAGGGGTCCCCCTTTCCGCTTGGGAGAACATGGGGAGGCCCCAGGAGATGGCTATTCTCCTAGCCGCGGCTGGCTGGTTTCGGGTTTAGACCTGGGCCGTGCATGCGCACTCAGGCTGCCCACCACAAGCCTCCCTCGGGTCATGTGACCCACCCTTAGGGGCGAAGTGGCCCACCCTTCAGGGGTCACGTGACCCACCCTTCGGAGGTCACGTGCCCCGCGCTTGAGGGGTCTCGGGACCCACCTTGGAGTGGTCACGTCTCCCACCTTGGAGGGGTCACGTGACCCACCCTTGGGAGGTCACGTGCCCCACCCTTGAGGGGTCACCTTACCCAGCCTAGGGAGGTCACGTGCCCCACCCTTGAGGGGTCTCGTGACCCACCCTTGGGAGGTCACAGCAGTTCCACAGGGTCCCTGGGCACCTGTCCCTGGAAAGAGAAGCCCTCCCTGCCCCTCAGAGGACCACGCGATTTCCCCTAGGCAACACTGCCCAGCAGCACTCCCAGCCCAGCACAGACAGTGTGCTAAGGACAGACTTGGGGACCGGGAGCTTGGGCGGGGGATTTTCCAGGGAACTCTCCAAGGGCCCGGTGCCCTGTGTCGGCCGGGGAGTGCCCTCGCCGTTCCTTGACCCCGCAGGACACTTGCATCCAGCAATCAGCAGCCCTCTGCCTCCACGGGGCTCAAACACCTGTGTTCGGAGTGCGGGCACCTGGCGTACGTGGAGACAAACCGGCAGAACCCTCCACCCTGACCCTACCACTGCAAAGATCCCCCTGTTCTCCCTGCGTAAAGGTGTCCCCCTTTCCGCTTGGGAGAACATGGGGAGGCCCCCTGGACATGGCTTTTCTCCAAGCCTCGGATGGCTGTTTTCGGGCCTAGACCTGGCCGCGCATGCGCACTCAGGCTCCCCCACCACAAGTCTCCCTCGGGTCACTTGCCCCACCCTTGATCTGTCTGACCATTTGCACAGGGTCCCTAGGCACCTGTCTGGGAAACGGAAGCCCACCCTGCCACCCAGAGGACCGCGCGATTTCCCATGGGCCACACTTCCCAGCAGCTCTCCCAGCTCCTCACAGACAGTGTGCGCAGGAAAGACTTGGGGACCGGGGGCCTGGGTCGGGGATTTTCCAAGGGGCTCTCTGAGGGCCAGGCGTCCTCTCTCACCCGGTGAGTGCCCACGCCGTCCCTTGACCCTCCCACCACACCTGATTCCCGCGATAAGCGGCCCTCCAACTCCATGGGGCCGGGACACCTGGGCCGGGTGTGTGAGCAACTGGCTTACGTGGAGGCAAACCTGCAGACCCCTCCGGCCCGAACCCACCACTGCGAAGATCCCCGTTTTCTTCAATCCATAAAGGGGTCCTCCTTGAGGAGTGGAGGAACATGGGGAGGCCCCAGGAGATGGCTATTCTCGGAGCCGAGGCTGCCTGGTTAAGGGCCAACACCTGGGCCGCGCATGCGCACTCAGGCTCCCCAGCACTCGCCTCCCTCGGCTCATGTGACCCACCCTTTAGAGATCACAGCAGTTTCACAGGGTCCCTGGGCACCTGTCCGTGGACACAGGAACCCTCCCTGCCACCTAGAGGACCACGCGATTTCCTCTGGGGCACAGAGCCCAGAAGCACTCCCAGCCTCGCACAGACTCTGTGCGCAGCATAGACTTGTGGACCAGGGGCCTGGGCAGGGAATTTTCCTGGTAACTCTCTAAAGGCCGGGTGCCCTCTGTCGCTCGGGGAGTGCCCACGCCGTCCCTTGACCCCGCAGGAAACTTGCATCCAGCCATAGGCAGCCCTCTGCCTCCACGGGGCTCAAACAGCTGGGCCCGGTGTGCGAGCACCTGGCGTACGTGGAGGCAAACCCCAGACCCCTCCGTCCCGTCCCTACCACTGCAAAGATCCCCCTGTTCTTCCATGCATAAAGGGGTCCCCCTTTCCGCTTGGGAGAACATGGGGAGGCCCCAGGAGATGGCTATTCTCCTAGCCGCGGCTGGCTGGTTTCGGGTTTAGACCTGGGCCGTGCATGCGCACTCAGGCTCCCCACCACAAGCCTCCCTCGGGTCATGTGACCCACCCTTAGGGGCGAAGTGGCCCACCCTTCAGGGGTCACGTGACACACCCTTGCGCGGTCACGTGACCCACCCTTCGGAGGTCACGTGCCCCGCGCTTGAGGGGTCTCGGGACCCACCTTGGAGGGGTCACGTGTCCCACCTTGGAGGGGTCACGTGACCCACCCTTGGGAGGTCACGTGCCCCACCCTTCAGGGGTCACCTGACCCAGCCCAGGGAGGTCACGTGCCCCACCCTTGAGGGGTCTCGTGACCCACCCTTGGGAGGTCACAGCAGTTCCACAGGGTCCCTGGGCACCTGTCCCTGGAAAGAGAAGCCCTCCCTGCCCCTCAGAGGACCACGCGATTTCCCCTAGGCAACACTGCCCAGCAGCACTCCCAGCCCAGCACAGACAGTGTGCTAAGGACAGACTTGGGGACCGGGAGCTTGGGCGGGGGATTTTCCAGGGAACTCTCCAAGGGCCCGGTGCCCTGTGTCGGCCGGGGTGTGCCCTCGCCGTTCCTTGACCCCGCAGGACACTTGCATCCAGCAATCAGCAGCCCTCTGCCTCCACGGGGCTCAAACACCTGTGTTCGGAGTGCGGGCACCTGGCGTACGTGGAGACAAACCGGCAGAACCCTCCACCCTGACCCTACCACTGCAAAGATCCCCCTGTTCTCCCTGCGTAAAGGTGTCCCCCTTTCCGCTTGGGAGAACATGGGGAGGCCCCCTGGACATGGCTTTTCTCCAAGCCTCGGATGGCTGTTTTCGGGCCTAGACCTGGCCGCGCATGCGCACTCAGGCTCCCCCACCACAAGTCTCCCTCGGGTCACTTGCCCCACCCTTGATCTGTCTGACCATTTGCACAGGGTCCCTAGGCACCTGTCTGGGAAACGGAAGCCCACCCTGCCACCCAGAGGACCGCGCGATTCCCCATGGGCCACACTTCCCAGCAGCTCTCCCAGCTCCTCACAGACAGTGTGCGCAGGAAAGACTTGGGGACCGGGGGCCTGGGTCGGGGATTTTCCAAGGGGCTCTCTGAGGGCCAGGGGTCCTCTCTCACCCGGTGAGTGCCCACGCCGTCCCTTGACCCTCCCACCACACCTGATTCCCGCGATAAGCGGCCCTCCAACTCCATGGGGCCGGGACACCTGGGCCGGGTGTGTGAGCAACTGGCTTACGTGGAGGCAAACCTGCAGTCCCCTCCGGCCCGAACCCACCACTGCGAAGATCCCCGTTTTCTTCAATCCATAAAGGGGTCCTCCTTGAGGAGAGGAGGAACATGGGGAGGCCCCAGGAGATGGCTATTCTCGGAGCCGAGGCTGCCTGGTTAAGGGCCAACACCTGGGCCGCGCATGCGCACTCAGGCTCCCCAGCACTCGCCTCCCTCGGCTCATGTGACCCACCCTTTAGAGATCACAGCAGTTTCACAGGGTCCCTGGGCACCTGTCCGTGGACACAGGAACCCTCCCTGCCACCTAGAGGACCACGCGATTTCCTCTGGGGCACAGAGCCCAGAAGCACTCCCAGCCTCGCACAGACTCTGTGCGCAGCATAGACTTGTGGACCAGGGGCCTGGGCAGGGAATTTTCCTGGTAACTCTCTAAAGGCCGGGTGCCCTCTGTCGCTCGGGGAGTGCCCACGCCGTCCCTTGACCCCGCAGGAAACTTGCATCCAGCCATAGGCAGCCCTCTGCCTCCACGGGGCTCAAACAGCTGGGCCCGGTGTGCGAGCACCTGGCGTACGTGGAGGCAAACCCCAGACCCCTCCGTCCCGTCCCTACCACTGCAAAGATCCCCCTGTTCTTCCATGCATAAAGGGGTCCCCCTTTCCGCTTGGGAGAACATGGGGAGGCCCCAGGAGATGGCTATTCTCCTAGCCGCGGCTGGCTGGTTTCGGGTTTAGACCTGGGCCGTGCATGCGCACTCAGGCTGCCCACCACAAGCCTCCCTCGGGTCATGTGACCCACCCTTAGGGGCGAAGTGGCCCACCCTTCAGGGGTCACGTGACCCACCCTTCGGAGGTCACGTGCCCCGCGCTTGAGGGGTCTCGGGACCCACCTTGGAGTGGTCACGTCTCCCACCTTGGAGGGGTCACGTGACCCACCCTTGGGAGGTCACGTGCCCCACCCTTGAGGGGTCACCTTACCCAGCCTAGGGAGGTCACGTGCCCCACCCTTGAGGGGTCTCGTGACCCACCCTTGGGAGGTCACAGCAGTTCCACAGGGTCCCTGGGCACCTGTCCCTGGAAAGAGAAGCCCTCCCTGCCCCTCAGAGGACCACGCGATTTCCCCTAGGCAACACTGCCCAGCAGCACTCCCAGCCCAGCACAGACAGTGTGCTAAGGACAGACTTGGGGACCGGGAGCTTGGGCGGGGGATTTTCCAGGGAACTCTCCAAGGGCCCGGTGCCCTGTGTCGGCCGGGGAGTGCCCTCGCCGTTCCTTGACCCCGCAGGACACTTGCATCCAGCAATCAGCAGCCCTCTGCCTCCACGGGGCTCAAACACCTGTGTTCGGAGTGCGGGCACCTGGCGTACGTGGAGACAAACCGGCAGAACCCTCCACCCTGACCCTACCACTGCAAAGATCCCCCTGTTCTCCCTGCGTAAAGGTGTCCCCCTTTCCGCTTGGGAGAACATGGGGAGGCCCCCTGGACATGGCTTTTCTCCAAGCCTCGGATGGCTGTTTTCGGGCCTAGACCTGGCCGCGCATGCGCACTCAGGCTCCCCCACCACAAGTCTCCCTCGGGTCACTTGCCCCACCCTTGATCTGTCTGACCATTTGCACAGGGTCCCTAGGCACCTGTCTGGGAAACGGAAGCCCACCCTGCCACCCAGAGGACCGCGCGATTCCCCATGGGCCACACTTCCCAGCAGCTCTCCCAGCTCCTCACAGACAGTGTGCGCAGGAAAGACTTGGGGACCGGGGGCCTGGGTCGGGGATTTTCCAAGGGGCTCTCTGAGGGCCAGGCGTCCTCTCTCACCCGGTGAGTGCCCACGCCGTCCCTTGACCCTCCCACCACACCTGATTCCCGCGATAAGCGGCCCTCCAACTCCATGGGGCCGGGACACCTGGGCCGGGTGTGTGAGCAACTGGCTTACGTGGAGGCAAACCTGCAGACCCCTCCGGCCCGAACCCACCACTGCGAAGATCCCCGTTTTCTTCAATCCATAAAGGGGTCCTCCTTGAGGAGTGGAGGAACATGGGGAGGCCCCAGGAGATGGCTATTCTCGGAGCCGAGGCTGCCTGGTTAAGGGCCAACACCTGGGCCGCGCATGCGCACTCAGGCTCCCCAGCACTCGCCTCCCTCGGCTCATGTGACCCACCCTTTAGAGATCACAGCAGTTTCACAGGGTCCCTGGGCACCTGTCCGTGGACACAGGAACCCTCCCTGCCACCTAGAGGACCACGCGATTTCCTCTGGGGCACAGAGCCCAGAAGCACTCCCAGCCTCGCACAGACTCTGTGCGCAGCATAGACTTGTGGACCAGGGGCCTGGGCAGGGAATTTTCCTGGTAACTCTCTAAAGGCCGGGTGCCCTCTGTCGCTCGGGGAGTGCCCACGCCGTCCCTTGACCCCGCAGGAAACTTGCATCCAGCCATAGGCAGCCCTCTGCCTCCACGGGGCTCAAACAGCTGGGCCCGGTGTGCGAGCACCTGGCGTACGTGGAGGCAAACCCCAGACCCCTCCGTCCCGTCCCTACCACTGCAAAGATCCCCCTGTTCTTCCATGCATAAAGGGGTCCCCCTTTCCGCTTGGGAGAACATGGGGAGGCCCCAGGAGATGGCTATTCTCCTAGCCGCGGCTGGCTGGTTTCGGGTTTAGACCTGGGCCGTGCATGCGCACTCAGGCTGCCCACCACAAGCCTCCCTCGGGTCATGTGACCCACCCTTAGGGGCGAAGTGGCCCACCCTTCAGGGGTCACGTGACCCACCCTTCGGAGGTCACGTGCCCCGCGCTTGAGGGGTCTCGGGACCCACCTTGGAGTGGTCACGTCTCCCACCTTGGAGGGGTCACGTGACCCACCCTTGGGAGGTCACGTGCCCCACCCTTGAGGGGTCTCGTGACCCACCCTTGGGAGGTCACAGCAGTTCCACAGGGTCCCTGGGCACCTGTCCCTGGAAAGAGAAGCCCTCCCTGCCCCTCAGAGGACCACGCGATTTCCCCTAGGCAACACTGCCCAGCAGCCCTCCCAGCCCAGCACAGACAGTGTGCTAAGGACAGACTTGGGGACCGGGAGCTTGGGCGGGGGATTTTCCAGGGAACTCTCCAAGGGCCCGGTGCCCTGTGTCGGCCGGGGAGTGCCCTCGCCGTTCCTTGACCCCGCAGGACACTTGCATCCAGCAATCAGCAGCCCTCTGCCTCCACGGGGCTCAAACACCTGTGTTCGGAGTGCGGGCACCTGGCGTACGTGGAGACAAACCGGCAGAACCCTCCACCCTGACCCTACCACTGCAAAGATCCCCCTGTTCTCCCTGCGTAAAGGTGTCCCCCTTTCCGCTTGGGAGAACATGGGGAGGCCCCCTGGACATGGCTTTTCTCCAAGCCTCGGATGGCTGTTTTCGGGCCTAGACCTGGCCGCGCATGCGCACTCAGGCTCCCCCACCACAAGTCTCCCTCGGGTCACTTGCCCCACCCTTGATCTGTCTGACCATTTGCACAGGGACCCTAGGCACCTGTCTGGGAAACGGAAGCCCACCCTGCCACCCAGAGGACCGCGCGAATTCCCATGGGCCACACTTCCCAGCAGCTCTCCCAGCTCCTCACAGACAGTGTGCGCAGGAAAGACTTGGGGACCGGGGGCCTGGGTCGGGGATTTTCCAAGGGGCTCTCTGAGGGCCAGGCGTCCTCTCTCACCCGGTGAGTGCCCACGCCGTCCCTTGACCCTCCCACCACACCTGATTCCCGCGATAAGCGGCCCTCCAACTCCATGGGGCCGGGACACCTGGGCCGGGTGTGTGAGCAACTGGCTTACGTGGAGGCAAACCTGCAGACCCCTCCGGCCCGAACCCACCACTGCGAAGATCCCCGTTTTCTTCAATCCATAAAGGGGTCCTCCTTGAGGAGTGGAGGAACATGGGGAGGCCCCAGGAGATGGCTATTCTCGGAGCCGAGGCTGCCTGCTTAAGGGCCAACACCTGGGCCGCGCATGCGCACTCAGGCTCCCCAGCACTCGCCTCCCTCGGCTCATGTGACCCACCCTTTAGAGATCACAGCAGTTTCACAGGGTCCCTGGGCACCTGTCCGTGGACACAGGAACCCTCCCTGCCACCTAGAGGACCACGCGATTTCCTCTGGGGCACAGAGCCCAGAAGCACTCCCAGCCTCGCACAGACTCTGTGCGCAGCATAGACTTGTGGACCAGGGGCCTGGGCAGGGAATTTTCCTGGTAACTCTCTAAAGGCCGGGTGCCCTCTGTCGCTCGGGGAGTGCCCACGCCGTCCCTTGACCCCGCAGGAAACTTGCATCCAGCCATAGGCAGCCCTCTGCCTCCACGGGGCTCAAACAGCTGGGCCCGGTGTGCGAGCACCTGGCGTACGTGGAGGCAAACCCCAGACCCCTCCGTCCCGTCCCTACCACTGCAAAGATCCCCCTGTTCTTCCATGCATAAAGGGGTCCCCCTTTCCGCTTGGGAGAACATGGGGAGGCCCCAGGAGATGGCTATTCTCCTAGCCGCGGCTGGCTGGTTTCGGGTTTAGACCTGGGCCGTGCATGCGCACTCAGGCTCCCCACCACAAGCCTCCCTCGGGTCATGTGACCCACCCTTAGGGGCGAAGTGGCCCACCCTTCAGGGGTCACGTGACACACCCTTCGGAGGTCACGTGCCCCGCGCTTGAGGGGTCTCGGGACCCACCTTGGAGGGGTCACGTGTCCCACCTTGGAGGGGTCACGTGACCCACCCTTGGGAGGTCACGTGCCCCACCCTTCAGGGGTCACCTGACCCAGCCCAGGGAGGTCACGTGCCCCACCCTTGAGGGGTCTCGTGACCCACCCTTGGGAGGTCACAGCAGTTCCACAGGGTCCCTGGGCACCTGTCCCTGGAAAGAGAAGCCCTCCCTGCCCCTCAGAGGACCACGCGATTTCCCCTAGGCAACACTGCCCAGCAGCACTCCCAGCCCAGCACAGACAGTGTGCTAAGGACAGACTTGGGGACCGGGAGCTTGGGCGGGGGATTTTCCAGGGAACTCTCCAAGGGCCCGGTGCCCTGTGTCGGCCGGGGTGTGCCCTCGCCGTTCCTTGACCCAGCAGGACACTTGCATCCAGCAATCAGCAGCCCTCTGCCTCCACGGGGCTCAAACACCTGTGTTCGGAGTGCGGGCACCTGGCGTACGTGGATACAAACCGGCAGAACCCTCCACCCTGACCCTACCACTGCAAAGATCCCCCTGTTCTCCCTGCGTAAAGGTGTCCCCCTTTCCGCTTGGGAGAACATGGGGAGGCCCCCTGGACATGGCTTTTCTCCAAGCCTCGGATGGCTGTTTTCGGGCCTAGACCTGGCCGCGCATGCGCACTCAGGCTCCCCCACCACAAGTCTCCCTCGGGTCACTTGCCCCACCCTTGATCTGTCTGACCATTTGCACAGGGTCCCTAGGCACCTGTCTGGGAAACGGAAGCCCACCCTGCCACCCAGAGGACCGCGCGATTCCCCATGGGCCACACTTCCCAGCAGCTCTCCCAGCTCCTCACAGACAGTGTGCGCAGGAAAGACTTGGGGACCGGGGGCCTGGGTCGGGGATTTTCCAAGGGGCTCTCTGAGGGCCAGGGGTCCTCTCTCACCCGGTGAGTGCCCACGCCTTCCCTTGACCCTCCCACCACACCTGATTCCCGCGATAAGCGGCCCTCCAACTCCATGGGGCCGGGACACCTGGGCCGGGTGTGTGAGCAACTGGCTTACGTGGAGGCAAACCTGCAGACCCCTCCGGCCCGAACCCACCACTGCGAAGATCCCCGTTTTCTTCAATCCATAAAGGGGTCCTCCTTGAGGAGTGGAGGAACATGGGGAGGCCCCAGGAGATGGCTATTCTCGGAGCCGAGGCTGCCTGGTTAAGGGCCAACACCTGGGCCGCGCATGCGCACTCAGGCTCCCCAGCACTCGCCTCCCTCGGCTCATGTGACCCACCCTTTAGAGATCACAGCAGTTTCACAGGGTCCCTGGGCACCTGTCCGTGGACACAGGAACCCTCCCTGCCACCTAGAGGACCACGCGATTTCCTCTGGGGCACAGAGCCCAGAAGCACTCCCAGCCTCGCACAGACTCTGTGCGCAGCATAGACTTGTGGACCAGGGGCCTGGGCAGGGAATTTTCCTGGTAACTCTCTAAAGGCCGGGTGCCCTCTGTCGCTCGGGGAGTGCCCACGCCGTCCCTTGACCCCGCAGGAAACTTGCATCCAGCCATAGGCAGCCCTCTGCCTCCACGGGGCTCAAACAGCTGGGCCCGGTGTGCGAGCACCTGGCGTACGTGGAGGCAAACCCCAGACCCCTCCGTCCCGTCCCTACCACTGCAAAGATCCCCCTGTTCTTCCATGCATAAAGGGGTCCCCCTTTCCGCTTGGGAGAACATGGGGAGGCCCCAGGAGATGGCTATTCTCCTAGCCGCGGCTGGCTGGTTTCGGGTTTAGACCTGGGCCGTGCATGCGCACTCAGGCTCCCCACCACAAGCCTCCCTCGGGTCATGTGACCCACCCTTAGGGGCGAAGTGGCCCACCCTTCAGGGGTCACGTGACACACCCTTGCGCGGTCACGTGACCCACCCTTCGGAGGTCACGTGCCCCGCGCTTGAGGGGTCTCGGGACCCACCTTGGAGGGGTCACGTGTCCCACCTTGGAGGGGTCACGTGACCCACCCTTGGGAGGTCACGTGCCCCACCCTTCAGGGGTCACCTGACCCAGCCTAGGGAGGTCACGTGCCCCACCCTTGAGGGGTCTCGTGACCCACCCTTGGGAGGTCACAGCAGTTCCACAGGGTCCCTGGGCACCTGTCCCTGGAAAGAGAAGCCCTCCCTGCCCCTCAGAGGACCACGCGATTTCCCCTAGGCAACACTGCCCAGCAGCACTCCCAGCCCAGCACAGACAGTGTGCTAAGGACAGACTTGGGGACCGGGAGCTTGGGCGGGGGATTTTCCAGGGAACTCTCCAAGGGCCCGGTACCCTGTGTCGGCCGGGGAGTGCCCTCGCCGTTCCTTGACCCCGCAGGACACTTGCATCCAGCAATCAGCAGCCCTCTGCCTCCACGGGGCTCAAACACCTGTGTTCGGAGTGCGGGCACCTGGCGTACGTGGAGACAAACCGGCAGAACCCTCCACCCTGACCCTACCACTGCAAAGATCCCCCTGTTCTCCCTGCGTAAAGGTGTCCCCCTTCCGCTTGGGAGAACATGGGGAGGCCCCCTGGACATGGCTTTTCTCCAAGCCTCGGATGGCTGTTTTCGGGCCTAGACCTGGCCGCGCATGCGCACTCAGGCTCCCCCACCACAAGTCTCCCTCGGGTCACTTGCCCCACCCTTGATCTGTCTGACCATTTGCACAGGGTCCCTAGGCACCTGTCTGGGAAACGGAAGCCCACCCTGCCACCCAGAGGACCGCGCGATTCCCCATGGGCCACACTTCCCAGCAGCTCTCCCAGCTCCTCACAGACAGTGTGCGCAGGAAAGACTTGGGGACCGGGGGCCTGGGTCGGGGATTTTCCAAGGGGCTCTCTGAGGGCCAGGGGTCCTCTCTCACCCGGTGAGTGCCCACGCCGTCCCTTGACCCTCCCACCACACCTGATTCCCGCGATAAGCGGCCCTCCAACTCCATGGGGCCGGGACACCTGGGCCGGGTGTGTGAGCAACTGGCTTACGTGGAGGCAAACCTGCAGACCCCTCCGGCCCGAACCCACCACTGCGAAGATCCCCGTTTTCTTCAATCCATAAAGGGGTCCTCCTTGAGGAGAGGAGGAACATGGGGAGGCCCCAGGAGATGGCTATTCTCGGAGCCGAGGCTGCCTGGTTAAGGGCCAACACCTGGGCCGCGCATGCGCACTCAGGCTCCCCAGCACTCGCCTCCCTCGGCTCATGTGACCCACCCTTTAGAGATCACAGCAGTTTCACAGGGTCCCTGGGCACCTGTCCGTGGACACAGGAACCCTCCCTGCCACCTAGAGGACCACGCGATTTCCTCTGGGGCACAGAGCCCAGAAGCACTCCCAGCCTCGCACAGACTCTGTGCGCAGCATAGACTTGTGGACCAGGGGCCTGGGCAGGGAATTTTCCTGGTAACTCTCTAAAGGCCGGGTGCCCTCTGTCGCTCGGGGAGTGCCCACGCCGTCCCTTGACCCCGCAGGAAACTTGCATCCAGCCATAGGCAGCCCTCTGCCTCCACGGGGCTCAAACAGCTGGGCCCGGTGTGCGAGCACCTGGCGTACGTGGAGGCAAACCCCAGACCCCTCCGTCCCGTCCCTACCACTGCAAAGATCCCCCTGTTCTTCCATGCATAAAGGGGTCCCCCTTTCCGCTTGGGAGAACATGGGGAGGCCCCAGGAGATGGCTATTCTCCTAGCCGCGGCTGGCTGGTTTCGGGTTTAGACCTGGGCCGTGCATGCGCACTCAGGCTCCCCACCACAAGCCTCCCTCGGGTCATGTGACCCACCCTTAGGGGCGAAGTGGCCCACCCTTCAGGGGTCACGTGACCCACCCTTCGGAGGTCACGTGCCCCGCGCTTGAGGGGTCTCGGGACCCACCTTGGAGTGGTCACGTCTCCCACCTTGGAGGGGTCACGTGACCCACCCTTGGGAGGTCACGTGCCCCACCCTTGAGGTGTCACCTTACCCAGCCTAGGGAGGTCACGTGCCCCACCCTTGAGGGGTCTCGTGACCCACCCTTGGGAGGTCACAGCAGTTCCACAGGGTCCCTGGGCACCTGTCCCTGGAAAGAGAAGCCCTCCCTGCCCCTCAGAGGACCACGCGATTTCCCCTAGGCAACACTGCCCAGCAGCACTCCCAGCCCAGCACAGACAGTGTGCTAAGGACAGACTTGGGGACCGGGAGCTTGGGCGGGGGATTTTCCAGGGAACTCTCCAAGGGCCCGGTGCCCTGTGTCGGCCGGGGAGTGCCCTCGCCGTTCCTTGACCCCGCAGGACACTTGCATCCAGCAATCAGCAGCCCTCTGCCTCCACGGGGCTCAAACACCTGTGTTCGGAGTGCGGGCACCTGGCGTACGTGGAGACAAACCGGCAGAACCCTCCACCCTGACCCTACCACTGCAAAGATCCCCCTGTTCTCCCTGCGTAAAGGTGTCCCCCTTTCCGCTTGGGAGAACATGGGGAGGCCCCCTGGACATGGCTTTTCTCCAAGCCTCGGATGGCTGTTTTCGGGCCTAGACCTGGCCGCGCATGCGCACTCAGGCTCCCCCACCACAAGTCTCCCTCGGGTCACTTGCCCCACCCTTGATCTGTCTGACCATTTGCACAGGGTCCCTAGGCACCTGTCTGGGAAACGGAAGCCCACCCTGCCACCCAGAGGACCGCGCGATTCCCCATGGGCCACACTTCCCAGCAGCTCTCCCAGCTCCTCACAGACAGTGTGCGCAGGAAAGACTTGGGGACCGGGGGCCTGGGTCGGGGATTTTCCAAGGGGCTCTCTGAGGGCCAGGCGTCCTCTCTCACCCGGTGAGTGCCCACGCCGTCCCTTGACCCTCCCACCACACCTGATTCCCGCGATAAGCGGCCCTCCAACTCCATGGGGCCGGGACACCTGGGCCGGGTGTGTGAGCAACTGGCTTACGTGGAGGCAAACCTGCAGACCCCTCCGGCCCGAACCCACCACTGCGAAGATCCCCGTTTTCTTCAATCCATAAAGGGGTCCTCCTTGAGGAGTGGAGGAACATGGGGAGGCCCCAGGAGATGGCTATTCTCGGAGCCGAGGCTGCCTGGTTAAGGGCCAACACCTGGGCCGCGCATGCGCACTCAGGCTCCCCAGCACTCGCCTCCCTCGGCTCATGTGACCCACCCTTTAGAGATCACAGCAGTTTCACAGGGTCCCTGGGCACCTGTCCGTGGACACAGGAACCCTCCCTGCCACCTAGAGGACCACGCGATTTCCTCTGGGGCACAGAGCCCAGAAGCACTCCCAGCCTCGCACAGACTCTGTGCGCAGCATAGACTTGTGGACCAGGGGCCTGTGCAGGGAATTTTCCTGGTAACTCTCTAAAGGCCGGGTGCCCTCTGTCGCTCGGGGAGTGCCCACGCCGTCCCTTGACCCCGCAGGAAACTTGCATCCAGCCATAGGCAGCCCTCTGCCTCCACGGGGCTCAAACAGCTGGGCCCGGTGTGCGAGCACCTGGCGTACGTGGAGGCAAACCCCAGACCCCTCCGTCCCGTCCCTACCACTGCAAAGATCCCCCTGTTCTTCCATGCATAAAGGGGTCCCCCTTTCCGCTTGGGAGAACATGGGGAGGCCCCAGGAGATGGCTATTCTCCTAGCCGCGGCTGGCTGGTTTCGGGTTTAGACCTGGGCCGTGCATGCGCACTCAGGCTCCCCACCACAAGCCTCCCTCGGGTCATGTGACCCACCCTTAGGGGCGAAGTGGCCCACCCTTCAGGGGTCACGTGACACACCCTTGCGCGGTCACGTGACCCACCCTTCGGAGGTCACGTGCCCCGCGCTTGAGGGGTCTCGGGACCCACCTTGGAGGGGTCACGTGTCCCACCTTGGAGGGGTCACGTGACCCACCCTTGGGAGGTCACGTGCCCCACCCTTCAGGGGTCACCTGACCCAGCCCAGGGAGGTCACGTGCCCCACCCTTGAGGGGTCTCGTGACCCACCCTTGGGAGGTCACAGCAGTTCCACAGGGTCCCTGGGCACCTGTCCCTGGAAAGAGAAGCCCTCCCTGCCCCTCAGAGGACCACGCGATTTCCCCTAGGCAACACTGCCCAGCAGCACTCCCAGCCCAGCACAGACAGTGTGCTAAGGACAGACTTGGGGACCGGGAGCTTGGGCGGGGGATTTTCCAGGGAACTCTCCAAGGGCCCGGTGCCCTGTGTCGGCCGGGGTGTGCCCTCGCCGTTCCTTGACCCCGCAGGACACTTGCATCCAGCAATCAGCAGCCCTCTGCCTCCACGGGGCTCAAACACCTGTGTTCGGAGTGCGGGCACCTGGCGTACGTGGAGACAAACCGGCAGAACCCTCCACCCTGACCCTACCACTGCAAAGATCCCCCTGTTCTCCCTGCGTAAAGGTGTCCCCCTTTCCGCTTGGGAGAACATGGGGAGGCCCCCTGGACATGGCTTTTCTCCAAGCCTCGGATGGCTGTTTTCGGGCCTAGACCTGGCCGCGCATGCGCACTCAGGCTCCCCCACCACAAGTCTCCCTCGGGTCACTTGCCCCACCCTTGATCTGTCTGACCATTTGCACAGGGTCCCTAGGCACCTGTCTGGGAAACGGAAGCCCACCCTGCCACCCAGAGGACCGCGCGATTCCCCATGGGCCACACTTCCCAGCAGCTCTCCCAGCTCCTCACAGACAGTGTGCGCAGGAAAGACTTGGGGACCGGGGGCCTGGGTCGGGGATTTTCCAAGGGGCTCTCTGAGGGCCAGGGGTCCTCTCTCACCCGGTGAGTGCCCACGCCTTCCCTTGACCCTCCCACCACACCTGATTCCCGCGATAAGCGGCCCTCCAACTCCATGGGGCCGGGACACCTGGGCCGGGTGTGTGAGCAACTGGCTTACGTGGAGGCAAACCTGCAGACCCCTCCGGCCCGAACCCACCACTGCGAAGATCCCCGTTTTCTTCAATCCATAAAGGGGTCCTCCTTGAGGAGTGGAGGAACATGGGGAGGCCCCAGGAGATGGCTATTCTCGGAGCCGAGGCTGCCTGGTTAAGGGCCAACACCTGGGCCGCGCATGCGCACTCAGGCTCCCCAGCACTCGCCTCCCTCGGCTCATGTGACCCACCCTTTAGAGATCACAGCAGTTTCACAGGGTCCCTGGGCACCTGTCCGTGGACACAGGAACCCTCCCTGCCACCTAGAGGACCACGCGATTTCCTCTGGGGCACAGAGCCCAGAAGCACTCCCAGCCTCGCACAGACTCTGTGCGCAGCATAGACTTGTGGACCAGGGGCCTGGGCAGGGAATTTTCCTGGTAACTCTCTAAAGGCCGGGTGCCCTCTGTCGCTCGGGGAGTGCCCACGCCGTCCCTTGACCCCGCAGGAAACTTGCATCCAGCCATAGGCAGCCCTCTGCCTCCACGGGGCTCAAACAGCTGGGCCCGGTGTGCGAGCACCTGGCGTACGTGGAGGCAAACCCCAGACCCCTCCGTCCCGTCCCTACCACTGCAAAGATCCCCCTGTTCTTCCATGCATAAAGGGGTCCCCCTTTCCGCTTGGGAGAACATGGGGAGGCCCCAGGAGATGGCTATTCTCCTAGCCGCGGCTGGCTGGTTTCGGGTTTAGACCTGGGCCGTGCATGCGCACTCAGGCTGCCCACCACAAGCCTCCCTCGGGTCATGTGACCCACCCTTAGGGGCGAAGTGGCCCACCCTTCAGGGGTCACGTGACCCACCCTTCGGAGGTCACGTGCCCCGCGCTTGAGGGGTCTCGGGACCCACCTTGGAGTGGTCTCGTCTCCCACCTTGGAGGGGTCACGTGACCCACCCTTGGGAGGTCACGTGCCCCACCCTTGAGGGGTCACCTTACCCAGCCTAGGGAGGTCACGTGCCCCACCCTTGAGGGGTCTCGTGACCCACCCTTGGGAGGTCACAGCAGTTCCACAGGGTCCCTGGGCACCTGTCCCTGGAAAGAGAAGCCCTCCCTGCCCCTCAGAGGACCACGCGATTTCCCCTAGGCAACACTGCCCAGCAGCACTCCCAGCCCAGCACAGACAGTGTGCTAAGGACAGACTTGGGGACCGGGAGCTTGGGCGGGGGATTTTCCAGGGAACTCTCCAAGGGCCCGGTGCCCTGTGTCGGCCGGGGAGTGCCCTCGCCGTTCCTTGACCCCGCAGGACACTTGCATCCAGCAATCAGCAGCCCTCTGCCTCCACGGGGCTCAAACACCTGTGTTCGGAGTGCGGGCACCTGGCGTACGTGGAGACAAACCGGCAGAACCCTCCACCCTGACCCTACCACTGCAAAGATCCCCCTGTTCTCCCTGCGTAAAGGTGTCCCCCTTTCCGCTTGGGAGAACATGGGGAGGCCCCCTGGACATGGCTTTTCTCCAAGCCTCGGATGGCTGTTTTCGGGCCTAGACCTGGCCGCGCATGCGCACTCAGGCTCCCCCACCACAAGTCTCCCTCGGGTCACTTGCCCCACCCTTGATCTGTCTGACCATTTGCACAGGGTCCCTAGGCACCTGTCTGGGAAACGGAAGCCCACCCTGCCACCCAGAGGACCGCGCGATTCCCCATGGGCCACACTTCCCAGCAGCTCTCCCAGCTCCTCACAGACAGTGTGCGCAGGAAAGACTTGGGGACCGGGGGCCTGGGTCGGGGATTTTCCAAGGGGCTCTCTGAGGGCCAGGCGTCCTCTCTCACCCGGTGAGTGCCCACGCCGTCCCTTGACCCTCCCACCACACCTGATTCCCGCGATAAGCGGCCCTCCAACTCCATGGGGCCGGGACACCTGGGCCGGGTGTGTGAGCAACTGGCTTACGTGGAGGCAAACCTGCAGACCCCTCCGGCCCGAACCCACCACTGCGAAGATCCCCGTTTTCTTCAATCCATAAAGGGGTCCTCCTTGAGGAGTGGAGGAACATGGGGAGGCCCCAGGAGATGGCTATTCTCGGAGCCGAGGCTGCCTGGTTAAGGGCCAACACCTGGGCCGCGCATGCGCACTCAGGCTCCCCAGCACTCGCCTCCCTCGGCTCATGTGACCCACCCTTTAGAGATCACAGCAGTTTCACAGGGTCCCTGGGCACCTGTCCGTGGACACAGGAACCCTCCCTGCCACCTAGAGGACCACGCGATTTCCTCTGGGGCACAGAGCCCAGAAGCACTCCCAGCCTCGCACAGACTCTGTGCGCAGCATAGACTTGTGGACCAGGGGCCTGGGCAGGGAATTTTCCTGGTAACTCTCTAAAGGCCGGGTGCCCTCTGTCGCTCGGGGAGTGCCCACGCCGTCCCTTGACCCCGCAGGAAACTTGCATCCAGCCATAGGCAGCCCTCTGCCTCCACGGGGCTCAAACAGCTGGGCCCGGTGTGCAGGCACCTGGCGTACGTGGAGGCAAACCCCAGACCCCTCCGTCCCGTCCCTACCACTGCAAAGATCCCCCTGTTCTTCCATGCATAAAGGGGTCCCCCTTTCCGCTTGGAAGAACATGGGGAGGCCCCAGGAGATGGCTATTCTCCTAGCCGCGGCTGGCTGGTTTCGGGTTTAGACCTGGGCCGTGCATGCGCACTCAGGCTCCCCACCACAAGCCTCCCTCGGGTCATGTGACCCACCCTTAGGGGCGAAGTGGCCCACCCTTCAGGGGTCACGTGACACACCCTTGCGCGGTCACGTGACCCACCCTTCGGAGGTCACGTGCCCCGCGCTTGAGGGGTCTCGGGACCCACCTTGGAGGGGTCACGTGTCCCACCTTGGAGGGGTCACGTGACCCACCCTTGGGAGGTCACGTGCCCCACCCTTCAGGGGTCACCTGACCCAGCCCAGGGAGGTCACGTGCCCCACCCTTGAGGGGTCTCGTGACCCACCCTTGGGAGGTCACAGCAGTTCCACAGGGTCCCTGGGCACCTGTCCCTGGAAAGAGAAGCCCTCCCTGCCCCTCAGAGGACCACGCGATTTCCCCTAGGCAACACTGCCCAGCAGCACTCCCAGCCCAGCACAGACAGTGTGCTAAGGACAGACTTGGGGACCGGGAGCTTGGGCGGGGGATTTTCCAGGGAACTCTCCAAGGGCCCGGTGCCCTGTGTCGGCCGGGGTGTGCCCTCGCCGTTCCTTGACCCCGCAGGACACTTGCATCCAGCAATCAGCAGCCCTCTGCCTCCACGGGGCTCAAACACCGGTGTTCGGAGTACGGGCACCTGGCGTACGTTGAGACAAACCGGCAGAACCCTCCACCCTGACCCTACCACTGCAAAGATCCCCCTGTTCTCCCTGCGTAAAGGTGTCCCCCTTTCCGCTTGGGAGAACATGGGGAGGCCCCCTGGACATGGCTTTTCTCCAAGCCTCGGATGGCTTTTTTCGGGCCTAGACCTGGCCGCGCATGCGCACTCAGGCTCCCCCACCACAAGTCTCCCTCGGGTCACTTGCCCCACCCTTGATCTGTCTGACCATTTGCACAGGGTCCCTAGGCACCTGTCTGGGAAACGGAAGCCCACCCTGCCACCCAGAGGACCGCGCGATTCCCCATGGGCCACACTTCCCAGCAGCTCTCCCAGCTCCTCACAGACAGTGTGCGCAGGAAAGACTTGGGGACCGGGGGCCTGGGTCGGGGATTTTCCAAGGGGCTCTCTGAGGGCCAGGGGTCCTCTCTCACCCGGTGAGTGCCCACGCCTTCCCTTGACCCTCCCACCACACCTGATTCCCGCGATAAGCGGCCCTCCAACTCCATGGGGCCGGGACACCTGGGCCGGGTTTGTGAGCAACTGGCTTACGTGGAGGCAAACCTGCAGACCCCTCCGGCCCGAACCCACCACTGCGAAGATCCCCGTTTTCTTCAATCCATAAAGGGGTCCTCCTTGAGGAGTGGAGGAACATGGGGAGGCCCCAGGAGATGGCTATTCTCGGAGCCGAGGCTGCCTGGTTAAGGGCCAACACCTGGGCCGCGCATGCGCACTCAGGCTCCCCAGCACTCGCCTCCCTCGGCTCATGTGACCCACCCTTTAGAGATCACAGCAGTTTCACAGGGTCCCTGGGCACCTGTCCGTGGACACAGGAACCCTCCCTGCCACCTAGAGGACCACGCGATTTCCTCTGGGGCACAGAGCCCAGAAGCACTCCCAGCCTCGCACAGACTCTGTGCGCAGCATAGACTTGTGGACCAGGGGCCTGGGCAGGGAATTTTCCTGGTAACTCTCTAAAGGCCGGGTGCCCTCTGTCGCTCGGGGAGTGCCCACGCCGTCCCTTGACCCCGCAGGAAACTTGCATCCAGCCATAGGCAGCCCTCTGCCTCCACGGGGCTCAAACAGCTGGGCCCGGTGTGCGAGCACCTGGCGTACGTGGAGGCAAACCCCAGACCCCTCCGTCCCGTCCCTACCACTGCAAAGATCCCCCTGTTCTTCCATGCATAAAGGGGTCCCCCTTTCCGCTTGGGAGAACATGGGGAGGCCCCAGGAGATGGCTATTCTCCTAGCCGCGGCTGGCTGGTTTCGGGTTTAGACCTGGGCCGTGCATGCGCACTCAGGCTGCCCACCACAAGCCTCCCTCGGGTCATGTGACCCACCCTTAGGGGCGAAGTGGCCCACCCTTCAGGGGTCACGTGACCCACCCTTCGGAGGTCACGTGCCCCGCGCTTGAGGGGTCTCGGGACCCACCTTGGAGGGGTCACGTGTCCCACCTTGGAGGGGTCACTTGACCCACCCTTGGGAGGTCACGTGCCCCACCCTTCAGGGGTCACCTGACCCAGCCTAGGGAGGTCACGTGCCCCACCCTTGAGGGGTCTCGTGACCCACCCTTGGGAGGTCACAGCAGTTCCACAGGGTCCCTGGGCACCTGTCCCTGGAAAGAGAAGCCCTCCCTGCCCCTCAGAGGACCACGCGATTTCCCCTAGGCAACACTGCCCAGCAGCACTCCCAGCCCAGCACAGACAGTGTGCTAAGGACAGACTTGGGGACCGGGAGCTTGGGCGGGGGATTTTCCAGGGAACTCTCCAAGGGCCCGGTGCCCTGTGTCGGCCGGGGAGTGCCCTCGCCGTTCCTTGACCCCGCAGGACACTTGCATCCAGCAATCAGCAGCCCTCTGCCTCCACGGGGCTCAAACACCTGTGTTCGGAGTGCGGGCACCTGGCGTACGTGGAGACAAACCGGCAGAACCCTCCACCCTGACCCTACCACTGCAAAGATCCCCCTGTTCTCCCTGCGTAAAGGTGTCCCCCTTCCGCTTGGGAGAACATGGGGAGGCCCCCTGGACATGGCTTTTCTCCAAGCCTCGGATGGCTGTTTTCGGGCCTAGACCTGGCCGCGCATGCGCACTCAGGCTCCCCCACCACAAGTCTCCCTCGGGTCACTTGCCCCACCCTTGATCTGTCTGACCATTTGCACAGGGTCCCTAGGCACCTGTCTGGGAAACGGAAGCCCACCCTGCCACCCAGAGGACCGCGCGATTCCCCATGGGCCACACTTCCCAGCAGCTCTCCCAGCTCCTCACAGACAGTGTGCGCAGGAAAGACTTGGGGACCGGGGGCCTGGGTCGGGGATTTTCCAAGGGGCTCTCTGAGGGCCAGGGGTCCTCTCTCACCCGGTGAGTGCCCACGCCATCCCTTGACCCTCCCACCACACCTGATTCCCGCGATAAGCGGCCCTCCAACTCCATGGGGCCGGGACACCTGGGCCGGGTGTGTGAGCAACTGGCTTACGTGGAGGCAAACCTGCAGACCCCTCCGGCCCGAACCCACCACTGCGAAGATCCCCGTTTTCTTCAATCCATAAAGGGGTCCTCCTTGAGGAGTGGAGGAACATGGGGAGGCCCCAGGAGATGGCTATTCTCGGAGCCGAGGCTGCCTGGTTAAGGGCCAACACCTGGGCCGCGCATGCGCACTCAGGCTCCCCAGCACTCGCCTCCCTCGGCTCATGTGACCCACCCTTTAGAGATCACAGCAGTTTCACAGGGTCCCTGGGCACCTGTCCGTGGACACAGGAACCCTCCCTGCCACCTAGAGGACCACGCGATTTCCTCTGGGGCACAGAGCCCAGAAGCACTCCCAGCCTCGCACAGACTCTGTGCGCAGCATAGACTTGTGGACCAGGGGCCTGGGCAGGGAATTTTCCTGGTAACTCTCTAAAGGCCGGGTGCCCTCTGTCGCTCGGGGAGTGCCCACGCCGTCCCTTGACCCCGCAGGAAACTTGCATCCAGCCATAGGCAGCCCTCTGCCTCCACGGGGCTCAAACAGCTGGGCCCGGTGTGCGAGCACCTGGCGTACGTGGAGGCAAACCCCAGACCCCTCCGTCCCGTCCCTACCACTGCAAAGATCCCCCTGTTCTTCCATGCATAAAGGGGTCCCCCTTTCCGCTTGGGAGAACATGGGGAGGCCCCAGGAGATGGCTATTCTCCTAGCCGCGGCTGGCTGGTTTCGGGTTTAGACCTGGGCCGTGCATGCGCACTCAGGCTCCCCACCACAAGCCTCCCTCGGGTCATGTGACCCACCCTTAGGGGCGAAGTGGCCCACCCTTGCGCGGTCACGTGACCCACCCTTCGGAGGTCACGTGCCCCGCGCTTGAGGGGTCTCCGGACCCACCTTGGAGGGGTCACGTGTCCCACCTTGGAGGGGTCACGTGACCCACCCTTGGGAGGTCACGTGCCCCACCCTTCAGGGGTCACCTGACCCAGCCTAGGGAGGTCACGTGCCCCACCCTTGAGGGGTCTCGTGACCCACCCTTGGGAGGTCACAGCAGTTCCACAGGGTCCCTGGGCACCTGTCCCTGGAAAGAGAAGCCCTCCCTGCCCCTCAGAGGACCACGCGATTTCCCCTAGGCAACACTGCCCAGCAGCACTCCCAGCCCAGCACAGACAGTGTGCTAAGGACAGACTTGGGGACCGGGAGCTTGGGCGGGGGATTTTCCAGGGAACTCTCCAAGGGCCCGGTGCCCTGTGTCGGCCGGGGAGTGCCCTCGCCGTTCCTTGACCCCGCAGGACACTTGCATCCAGCAATCAGCAGCCCTCTGCCTCCACGGGGCTCAAACACCTGTGTTCGGAGTGCGGGCACCTGGCGTACGTGGAGACAAACCGGCAGAACCCTCCACCCTGACCCTACCACTGCAAAGATCCCCCTGTTCTCCCTGCGTAAAGGTGTCCCCCTTTCCGCTTGGGAGAACATGGGGAGGCCCCCTGGACATGGCTTTTCTCCAAGCCTCGGATGGCTGTTTTCGGGCCTAGACCTGGCCGCGCATGCGCACTCAGGCTCCCCCACCACAAGTCTCCCTCGGGTCACTTGCCCCACCCTTGATCTGTCTGACCATTTGCACAGGGTCCCTAGGCACCTGTCTGGGAAACGGAAGCCCACCCTGCCACCCAGAGGACCGCGCGATTCCCCATGGGCCACACTTCCCAGCAGCTCTCCCAGCTCCTCACAGACAGTGTGCGCAGGAAAGACTTGGGGACCGGGGGCCTGGGTCGGGGATTTTCCAAGGGGCTCTCTGAGGGCCAGGCGTCCTCTCTCACCCGGTGAGTGCCCACGCCGTCCCTTGACCCTCCCACCACACCTGATTCCCGCGATAAGCGGCCCTCCAACTCCATGGGGCCGGGACACCTGGGCCGGGTGTGTGAGCAACTGGCTTACGTGGAGGCAAACCTGCAGACCCCTCCGGCCCGAACCCACCACTGCGAAGATCCCCGTTTTCTTCAATCCATAAAGGGGTCCTCCTTGAGGAGTGGAGGAACATGGGGAGGCCCCAGGAGATGGCTATTCTCGGAGCCGAGGCTGCCTGGTTAAGGGCCAACACCTGGGCCGCGCATGCGCACTCAGGCTCCCCAGCACTCGCCTCCCTCGGCTCATGTGACCCACCCTTTAGAGATCACAGCAGTTTCACAGGGTCCCTGGGCACCTGTCCGTGGACACAGGAACCCTCCCTGCCACCTAGAGGACCACGCGATTTCCTCTGGGGCACAGAGCCCAGAAGCACTCCCAGCCTCGCACAGACTCTGTGCGCAGCATAGACTTGTGGACCAGGGGCCTGGGCAGGGAATTTTCCTGGTAACTCTCTAAAGGCCGGGTGCCCTCTGTCGCTCGGGGAGTGCCCACGCCGTCCCTTGACCCCGCAGGAAACTTGCATCCAGCCATAGGCAGCCCTCTGCCTCCACGGGGCTCAAACAGCTGGGCCCGGTGTGCGAACACCTGGCGTACGTGGAGGCAAACCCCAGACCCCTCCGTCCCGTCCCTACCACTGCAAAGATCCCCCTGTTCTTCCATGCATAAAGGGGTCCCCCTTTCCGCTTGGAAGAACATGGGGAGGCCCCAGGAGATGGCTATTCTCCTAGCCGCGGCTGGCTGGTTTCGGGTTTAGACCTGGGCCGTGCATGCGCACTCAGGCTCCCCACCACAAGCCTCCCTCGGGTCATGTGACCCACCCTTAGGGGCGAAGTGGCCCACCCTTCAGGGGTCACGTGACACACCCTTGCGCGGTCACGTGACCCACCCTTCGGAGGTCACGTGCCCCGCGCTTGAGGGGTCTCGGGACCCACCTTGGAGGGGTCACGTGTCCCACCTTGGAGGGGTCACGTGACCCACCCTTGGGAGGTCACGTGCCCCACCCTTCAGGGGTCACCTGACCCAGCCCAGGGAGGTCACGTGCCCCACCCTTGAGGGGTCTCGTGACCCACCCTTGGGAGGTCACAGCAGTTCCACAGGGTCCCTGGGCACCTGTCCCTGGAAAGAGAAGCCCTCCCTGCCCCTCAGAGGACCACGCGATTTCCCCTAGGCAACACTGCCCAGCAGCACTCCCAGCCCAGCACAGACAGTGTGCTAAGGACAGACTTGGGGACCGGGAGCTTGGGCGGGGGATTTTCCAGGGAACTCTCCAAGGGCCCGGTGCCCTGTGTCGGCCGGGGTGTGCCCTCGCCGTTCCTTGACCCAGCAGGACACTTGCATCCAGCAATCAGCAGCCCTCTGCCTCCACGGGGCTCAAACACCTGTGTTCGGAGTGCGGGCACCTGGCGTACGTGGAGACAAACCGGCAGAACCCTCCACCCTGACCCTACCACTGCAAAGATCCCCCTGTTCTCCCTGCGTAAAGGTGTCCCCCTTTCCGCTTGGGAGAACATGGGGAGGCCCCCTGGACATGGCTTTTCTCCAAGCCTCGGATGGCTTTTTTCGGGCCTAGACCTGGCCGCGCATGCGCACTCAGGCTCCTCCACCACAAGTCTCCCTCGGGTCACTTGCCCCACCCTTGATCTGTCTGACCATTTGCACAGGGTCCCTAGGCACCTGTCTGGGAAACGGAAGCCCACCCTGCCACCCAGAGGACCGCGCGATTCCCCATGGGCCACACTTCCCAGCAGCTCTCCCAGCTCCTCACAGACAGTGTGCGCAGGAAAGACTTGGGGACCGGGGGCCTGGGTCGGGGATTTTCCAAGGGGCTCTCTGAGGGCCAGGGGTCCTCTCTCACCCGGTGAGTGCCCACGCCTTCCCTTGACCCTCCCACCACACCTGATTCCCGCGATAAGCGGCCCTCCAACTCCATGGGGCCGGGACACCTGGGCCGGGTGTGTGAGCAACTGGCTTACGTGGAGGCAAACCTGCAGACCCCTCCGGCCCGAACCCACCACTGCGAAGATCCCCGTTTTCTTCAATCCATAAAGGGGTCCTCCTTGAGGAGTGGAGGAACATGGGGAGGCCCCAGGAGATGGCTATTCTCGGAGCCGAGGCTGCCTGGTTAAGGGCCAACACCTGGGCCGCGCATGCGCACTCAGGCTCCCCAGCACTCGCCTCCCTCGGCTCATGTGACCCACCCTTTAGAGATCACAGCAGTTTCACAGGGTCCCTGGGCACCTGTCCGTGGACACAGGAACCCTCCCTGCCACCTAGAGGACCACGCGATTTCCTCTGGGGCACAGAGCCCAGAAGCACTCCCAGCCTCGCACAGACTCTGTGCGCAGCATAGACTTGTGGACCAGGGGCCTGGGCAGGGAATTTTCCTGGTAACTCTCTAAAGGCCGGGTGCCCTCTGTCGCTCGGGGAGTGCCCACGCCGTCCCTTGACCCCGCAGGAAACTTGCATCCAGCCATAGGCAGCCCTCTGCCTCCACGGGGCTCAAACAGCTGGGCCCGGTGTGCGAGCACCTGGCGTACGTGGAGGCAAACCCCAGACCCCTCCGTCCCGTCCCTACCACTGCAAAGATCCCCCTGTTCTTCCATGCATAAAGGGGTCCCCCTTTCCGCTTGGGAGAACATGGGGAGGCCCCAGGAGATGGCTATTCTCCTAGCCGCGGCTGGCTGGTTTCGGGTTTAGACCTGGGCCGTGCATGCGCACTCAGGCTGCCCACCACAAGCCTCCCTCGGGTCATGTGACCCACCCTTAGGGGCGAAGTGGCCCACCCTTCAGGGGTCACGTGACCCACCCTTCGGAGGTCACGTGCCCCGCGCTTGAGGGGTCTCGGGACCCACCTTGGAGGGGTCACGTGTCCCACCTTGGAGGGGTCACTTGACCCACCCTTGGGAGGTCACGTGCCCCACCCTTCAGGGGTCACCTGACCCAGCCTAGGGAGGTCACGTGCCCCACCCTTGAGGGGTCTCGTGACCCACCCTTGGGAGGTCACAGCAGTTCCACAGGGTCCCTGGGCACCTGTCCCTGGAAAGAGAAGCCCTCCCTGCCCCTCAGAGGACCACGCGATTTCCCCTAGGCAACACTGCCCAGCAGCACTCCCAGCCCAGCACAGACAGTGTGCTAAGGACAGACTTGGGGACCGGGAGCTTGGGCGGGGGATTTTCCAGGGAACTCTCCAAGGGCCCGGTGCCCTGTGTCGGCCGGGGAGTGCCCTCGCCGTTCCTTGACCCCGCAGGACACTTGCATCCAGCAATCAGCAGCCCTCTGCCTCCACGGGGCTCAAACACCTGTGTTCGGAGTGCGGGCACCTGGCGTACGTGGAGACAAACCGGCAGAACCCTCCACCCTGACCCTACCACTGCAAAGATCCCCCTGTTCTCCCTGCGTAAAGGTGTCCCCCTTCCGCTTGGGAGAACATGGGGAGGCCCCCTGGACATGGCTTTTCTCCAAGCCTCGGATGGCTGTTTTCGGGCCTAGACCTGGCCGCGCATGCGCACTCAGGCTCCCCCAACACAAGTCTCCCTCGGGTCACTTGCCCCACCCTTGAGCTGTCTGACCATTTGCACAGGGTCCCTAGGCACCTGTCTGGGAAACGGAAGCCCACCCTGCCACCCAGAGGACCGCGCGATTCCCCATGGGCCACACTTCCCAGCAGCTCTCCCAGCTCCTCACAGACAGTGTGCGCAGGAAAGACTTGGGGACCGGGGGCCTGGGTCGGGGATTTTCCAAGGGGCTCTCTGAGGGCCAGGGGTCCTCTCTCACCCGGTGAGTGCCCACGCCGTCCCTTGACCCTCCCACCACACCTGATTCCCGCGATAAGCGGCCCTCCAACTCCATGGGGCCGGGACACCTGGGCCGGGTGTGTGAGCAACTGGCTTACGTGGAGGCAAACCTGCAGACCCCTCCGGCCCGAACCCACCACTGCGAAGATCCCCGTTTTCTTCAATCCATAAAGGGGTCCTCCTTGAGGAGTGGAGGAACATGGGGAGGCCCCAGGAGATGGCTATTCTCGGAGCCGAGGCTGCCTGGTTAAGGGCCAACACCTGGGCCGCGCATGCGCACTCAGGCTCCCCAGCACTCGCCTCCCTCGGCTCATGTGACCCACCCTTTAGAGATCACAGCAGTTTCACAGGGTCCCTGGGCACCTGTCCGTGGACACAGGAACCCTCCCTGCCACCTAGAGGACCACGCGATTTCCTCTGGGGCACAGAGCCCAGAAGCACTCCCAGCCTCGCACAGACTCTGTGCGCAGCATAGACTTGTGGACCAGGGGCCTGGGCAGGGAATTTTCCTGGTAACTCTCTAAAGGCCGGGTGCCCTCTGTCGCTCGGGGAGTGCCCACGCCGTCCCTTGACCCCGCAGGAAACTTGCATCCAGCCATAGGCAGCCCTCTGCCTCCACGGGGCTCAAACAGCTGGGCCCGGTGTGCGAGCACCTGGCGTACGTGGAGGCAAACCCCAGACCCCTCCGTCCCGTCCCTACCACTGCAAAGATCCCCCTGTTCTTCCATGCATAAAGGGGTCCCCCTTTCCGCTTGGGAGAACATGGGGAGGCCCCAGGAGATGGCTATTCTCCTAGCCGCGGCTGGCTGGTTTCGGGTTTAGACCTGGGCCGTGCATGCGCACTCAGGCTCCCCACCACAAGCCTCCCTCGGGTCATGTGACCCACCCTTAGGGGCGAAGTGGCCCACCCTTGCGCGGTCACGTGACCCACCCTTCGGAGGTCACGTGCCCCGCGCTTGAGGGGTCTCCGGACCCACCTTGGAGGGGTCACGTGTCCCACCTTGGAGGGGTCACGTGACCCACCCTTGGGAGGTCACGTGCCCCACCCTTCAGGGGTCACCTGACCCAGCCTAGGGAGGTCACGTGCCCCACCCTTGAGGGGTCTCGTGACCCACCCTTGGGAGGTCACAGCAGTTCCACAGGGTCCCTGGGCACCTGTCCCTGGAAAGAGAAGCCCTCCCTGCCCCTCAGAGGACCACGCGATTTCCCCTAGGCAACACTGCCCAGCAGCACTCCCAGCCCAGCACAGACAGTGTGCTAAGGACAGAGTTGGGGACCGGGAGCTTGGGCGGGGGATTTTCCAGGGAACTCTCCAAGGGCCCGGTGCCCTGTGTCGGCCGGGGTGTGCCCTCGCCGTTCCTTGACCCCGCAGGACACTTGCATCCAGCAATCAGCAGCCCTCTGCCTCCACGGGGCTCAAACACCTGTGTTCGGAGTGCGGGCACCTGGCGTACGTGGAGACAAACCGGCAGAACCCTCCACCCTGACCCTACCACTGCAAAGATCCCCCTGTTCTCCCTGCGTAAAGGTGTCCCCCTTTCCGCTTGGGAGAACATGGGGAGGCCCCCTGGACATGGCTTTTCTCCAAGCCTCGGATGGCTGTTTTCGGGCCTAGACCTGGCCGCGCATGCGCACTCAGGCTCCCCCACCACAAGTCTCCCTCGGTCACTTGCCCCACCCTTGATCTGTCTGACCATTTGCACAGGGTCCCTAGGCACCTGTCTGGGAAACGGAAGCCCACCCTGCCACCCAGAGGACCGCGCGATTCCCCATGGGCCACACTTCCCAGCAGCTCTCCCAGCTCCTCACAGACAGTGTGCGCAGGAAAGACTTGGGGACCGGGGGCCTGGGTCGGGGATTTTCCAAGGGGCTCTCTGAGGGCCAGGCGTCCTCTCTCACCCGGTGAGTGCCCACGCCGTCCCTTGACCCTCCCACCACACCTGATTCCCGCGATAAGCGGCCCTCCAACTCCATGGGGCCGGGACACCTGGGCCGGGTGTGTGAGCAACTGGCTTACGTGGAGGCAAACCTGCAGACCCCTCCGGCCCGAACCCACCACTGCGAAGATCCCCGTTTTCTTCAATCCATAAAGGGGTCCTCCTTGAGGAGTGGAGGAACATGGGGAGGCCCCAGGAGATGGCTATTCTCGGAGCCGAGGCTGCCTGGTTAAGGGCCAACACCTGGGCCGCGCATGCGCACTCAGGCTCCCCAGCACTCGCCTCCCTCGGCTCATGTGACCCACCCTTTAGAGATCACAGCAGTTTCACAGGGTCCCTGGGCACCTGTCCGTGGACACAGGAACCCTCCCTGCCACCTAGAGGACCACGCGATTTCCTCTGGGGCACAGAGCCCAGAAGCACTCCCAGCCTCGCACAGACTCTGTGCGCAGCATAGACTTGTGGACCAGGGGCCTGGGCAGGGAATTTTCCTGGTAACTCTCTAAAGGCCGGGTGCCCTCTGTCGCTCGGGGAGTGCCCACGCCGTCCCTTGACCCCGCAGGAAACTTGCATCCAGCCATAGGCAGCCCTCTGCCTCCACGGGGCTCAAACAGCTGGGCCCGGTGTGCGAGCACCTGGCGTACGTGGAGGCAAACCCCAGACCCCTCCGTCCCGTCCCTACCACTGCAAAGATCCCCCTGTTCTTCCATGCATAAAGGGGTCCCCCTTTCCGCTTGGGAGAACATGGGGAGGCCCCAGGAGATGGCTATTCTCCTAGCCGCGGCTGGCTGGTTTCGGGTTTAGACCTGGGCCGTGCATGCGCACTCAGGCTCCCCACCACAAGCCTCCCTCGGGTCATGTGACCCACCCTTAGGGGCGAAGTGGCCCACCCTTCAGGGGTCACGTGACACACCCTTGCGCGGTCACGTGACCCACCCTTCGGAGGTCACGTGCCCCGCGCTTGAGGGGTCTCGGGACCCACCTTGGAGGGGTCACGTGTCCCACCTTGGAGGGGTCACGTGACCCACCCTTGGGAGGTCACGTGCCCCACCCTTCAGGGGTCACCTGACCCAGCCTAGGGAGGTCACGTGCCCCACCCTTGAGGGGTCTCGTGACCCACCCTTGGGAGGTCACAGCAGTTCCACAGGGTCCCTGGGAACCTGTCCCTGGAAAGAGAAGCCCTCCCTGCCCCTCAGAGGACCACGCGATTTCCCCTAGGCAACACTGCCCAGCAGCACTCCCAGCCCAGCACAGACAGTGTGCTAAGGACAGACTTGGGGACCGGGAGCTTGGGCGGGGGATTTTCCAGGGAACTCTCCAAGGGCCCGGTGCCCTGTGTCGGCCGGGGAGTGCCCTCGCCGTTCCTTGACCCCGCAGGACACTTGCATCCAGCAATCAGCAGCCCTCTGCCTCCACGGGGCTCAAACACCTGTGTTCGGAGTGCGGGCACCTGGCGTACGTGGAGACAAACCGGCAGAACCCTCCACCCTGACCCTACCACTGCAAAGATCCCCCTGTTCTCCCTGCGTAAAGGTGTCCCCCTTTCCGCTTGGGAGAACATGGGGAGGCCCCCTGGACATGGCTTTTCTCCAAGCCTCGGATGGCTGTTTTCGGGCCTAGACCTGGCCGCGCATGCGCACTCAGGCTCCCCCACCACAAGTCTCCCTCGGGTCACTTGCCCCACCCTTGATCTGTCTGACCATTTGCACAGGGTCCCTAGGCACCTGTCTGGGAAACGGAAGCCCACCCTGCCACCCAGAGGACCGCGCGATTCCCCATGGGCCACACTTCCCAGCAGCTCTCCCAGCTCCTCACAGACAGTGTGCGCAGGAAAGACTTGGGGACCGGGGGCCTGGGTCGGGGATTTTCCAAGGGGCTCTCTGAGGGCCAGGGGTCCTCTCTCACCCGGTGAGTGCCCACGCCGTCCCTTGACCCTCCCACCACACCTGATTCCCGCGATAAGCGGCCCTCCAACTCCATGGGGCCGGGACACCTGGGCCGGGTGTGTGAGCAACTGGCTTACGTGGAGGCAAACCTGCAGACCCCTCCGGCCCGAACCCACCACTGCGAAGATCCCCGTTTTCTTCAATCCATAAAGGGGTCCTCCTTGAGGAGTGGAGGAACATGGGGAGGCCCCAGGAGATGGCTATTCTCGGAGCCGAGGCTGCCTGGTTAAGGTCCAACACCTGGGCCGCGCATGCGCACTCAGGCTCCCCAGCACTCGCCTCCCTCGGCTCATGTGACCCACCCTTTAGAGATCACAGCAGTTTCACAGGGTCCCTGGGCACCTGTCCGTGGACACAGGAACCCTCCCTGCCACCTAGAGGACCACGCGATTTCCTCTGGGGCACAGAGCCCAGAAGCACTCCCAGCCTCGCACAGACTCTGTGCGCAGCATAGACTTGTGGACCAGGGGCCTGGGCAGGGAATTTTCCTGGTAACTCTCTAAAGGCCGGGTGCCCTCTGTCGCTCGGGGAGTGCCCACGCCGTCCCTTGACCCCGCAGGAAACTTGCATCCAGCCATAGGCAGCCCTCTGCCTCCACGGGGCTCAAACAGCTGGGCCCGGTGTGCGAGCACCTGGCGTACGTGGAGGCAAACCCCAGACCCCTCCGTCCCGTCCCTACCACTGCAAAGATCCCCCTGTTCTTCCATGCATAAAGGGGTCCCCCTTTCCGCTTGGGAGAACATGGGGAGGCCCCAGGAGATGGCTATTCTCCTAGCCGCGGCTGGCTGGTTTCGGGTTTAGACCTGGGCCGTGCATGCGCACTCAGGCTCCCCACCACAAGCCTCCCTCGGGTCATGTGACCCACCCTTAGGGGCGAAGTGGCCCACCCTTCAGGGGTCACGTGACACACCCTTCGGAGGTCACGTGCCCCGCGCTTGAGGGGTCTCGGGACCCACCTTGGAGGGGTCACGTGTCCCACCTTGGAGGGGTCACGTGACCCACCCTTGGGAGGTCACGTGCCCCACCCTTCAGGGGTCACCTGACCCAGCCTAGGGAGGTCACGTGCCCCACCCTTGAGGGGTCTCGTGACCCACCCTTGGGAGGTCACAGCAGTTCCACAGGGTCCCTGGGCACCTGTCCCTGGAAAGAGAAGCCCTCCCTGCCCCTCAGAGGACCACGCGATTTCCCCTAGGCAACACTGCCCAGCAGCACTCCCAGCCCAGCACAGACAGTGTGCTAAGGACAGACTTGGGGACCGGGAGCTTGGGCGGGGGATTTTCCAGGGAACTCTCCAAGGGCCCGGTGCCCTGTGTCGGCCGGGGAGTGCCCTCGCCGTTCCTTGACCCCGCAGGACACTTGCATCCAGCAATCAGCAGCCCTCTGCCTCCACGGGGCTCAAACACCTGTGTTCGGAGTGCGGGCACCTGGCGTACGTGGAGACAAACCGGCAGAACCCTCCACCCTGACCCTACCACTGCAAAGATCCCCCTGTTCTCCCTGCGTAAAGGTGTCCCCCTTTCCGCTTGGGAGAACATGGGGAGGCCCCCTGGACATGGCTTTTCTCCAAGCCTCGGATGGCTGTTTTCGGGCCTAGACCTGGCCGCGCATGCGCACTCAGGCTCCCCCACCACAAGTCTCCCTCGGGTCACTTGCCCCACCCTTGATCTGTCTGACCATCCTAGGCACCTGTCTGGGAAACGGAAGCCCACCCTGCCACCCAGAGGACCGCGCGATTCCCCATGGGCCACACTTCCCAGCAGCTCTCCCAGCTCCTCACAGACAGTGTGCGCAGGAAAGACTTGGGGACCGGGGGCCTGGGTCGGGGATTTTCCAAGGGGCTCTCTGAGGGCCAGGCGTCCTCTCTCACCCGGTGAGTGCCCACGCCGTCCCTTGACCCTCCCACCACACCTGATTCCCGCGATAAGCGGCCCTCCAACTCCATGGGGCCGGGACACCTGGGCCGGGTGTGTGAGCAACTGGCTTACGTGGAGGCAAACCTGCAGACCCCTCCGGCCCGAACCCACCACTGCGAAGATCCCCGTTTTCTTCAATCCATAAAGGGGTCCTCCTTGAGGAGTGGAGGAACATGGGGAGGCCCCAGGAGATGGCTATTCTCGGAGCCGAGGCTGCCTGGTTAAGGGCCAACACCTGGGCCGCGCATGCGCACTCAGGCTCCCCAGCACTCGCCTCCCTCGGCTCATGTGACCCACCCTTTAGAGATCACAACAGTTTCACAGGGTCCCTGGGCACCTGTCCGTGGACACAGGAACCCTCCCTGCCACCTAGAGGACCACGCGATTTCCTCTGGGGCACAGAGCCCAGAAGCACTCCCAGCCTCGCACAGACTCTGTGCGCAGCATAGACTTGTGGACCAGGGGCCTGGGCAGGGAATTTTCCTGGTAACTCTCTAAAGGCCGGGTGCCCTCTGTCGCTCGGGGAGTGCCCACGCCGTCCCTTGACCCCGCAGGAAACTTGCATCCAGCCATAGGCAGCCCTCTGCCTCCACGGGGCTCAAACAGCTGGGCCCGGTGTGCGAGCACCTGGCGTACGTGGAGGCAAACCCCAGACCCCTCCGTCCCGTCCCTACCACTGCAAAGATCCCCCTGTTCTTCCATGCATAAAGGGGTCCCCCTTTCCGCTTGGGAGAACATGGGGAGGCCCCAGGAGATGGCTATTCTCCTAGCCGCGGCTGGCTGGTTTCGGGTTTAGACCTGGGCCGTGCATGCGCACTCAGGCTCCCCACCACAAGCCTCCCTCGGGTCATGTGACCCACCCTTAGGGGCGAAGTGGCCCACCCTTCAGGGGTCACGTGACCCACCCTTCGGAGGTCACGTGCCCCGCGCTTGAGGGGTCTCGGGACCCACCTTGGAGGGGTCACGTGTCCCACCTTGGAGGGGTCACGTGACCCACCCTTGGGAGGTCACGTGCCCCACCCTTCAGGGGTCACCTGACCCAGCCTAGGGAGGTCACGTGCCCCACCCTTGAGGGGTCTCGTGACCCACCCTTGGGAGGTCACAGCAGTTCCACAGGGTCCCTGGGCACCTGTCCCTGGAAAGAGAAGCCCTCCCTGCCCCTCAGAGGACCACGCGATTTCCCCTAGGCAACACTGCCCAGCAGCACTCCCAGCCCAGCACAGACAGTGTGCTAAGGACAGACTTGGGGACCGGGAGCTTGGGCGGGGGATTTTCCAGGGAACTCTCCAAGGGCCCGGTGCCCTGTGTCGGCCGGGGAGTGCCCTCGCCGTTCCTTGACCCCGCAGGACACTTGCATCCAGCAATCAGCAGCCCTCTGCCTCCACGGGGCTCAAACACCTGTGTTCGGAGTGCGGGCACCTGGCGTACGTGGAGACAAACCGGCAGAACCCTCCACCCTGACCCTACCACTGCAAAGATCCCCCTGTTCTCCCTGCGTAAAGGTGTCCCCCTTTCCGCTTGGGAGAACATGGGGAGGCCCCCTGGACATGGCTTTTCTCCAAGCCTCGGATGGCTGTTTTCGGGCCTAGACCTGGCCGCGCATGCGCACTCAGGCTCCCCCACCACAAGTCTCCCTCGGGTCACTTGCCCCACCCTTGATCTGTCTGACCATTTGCACAGGGTCCCTAGGCACCTGTCTGGGAAACGGAAGCCCACCCTGCCACCCAGAGGACCGCGCGATTCCCCATGGGCCACACTTCCCAGCAGCTCTCCCAGCTCCTCACAGACAGTGTGCGCAGGAAAGACTTGGGGACCGGGGGCCTGGGTCGGGGATTTTCCAAGGGGCTCTCTGAGGGCCAGGCGTCCTCTCTCACCCGGTGAGTGCCCACGCCGTCCCTTGACCCTCCCACCACACCTGATTCCCGCGATAAGCGGCCCTCCAACTCCATGGGGCCGGGACACCTGGGCCGGGTGTGTGAGCAACTGGCTTACGTGGAGGCAAACCTGCAGACCCCTCCGGCCCGAACCCACCACTGCGAAGATCCCCGTTTTCTTCAATCCATAAAGGGGTCCTCCTTGAGGAGTGGAGGAACATGGGGAGGCCCCAGGAGATGGCTATTCTCGGAGCCGAGGCTGCCTGGTTAAGGGCCAACACCTGGGCCGCGCATGCGCACTCAGGCTCCCCAGCACTCGCCTCCCTCGGCTCATGTGACCCACCCTTTAGAGATCACAGCAGTTTCACAGGGTCCCTGGGCACCTGTCCGTGGACACAGGAACCCTCCCTGCCACCTAGAGGACCACGCGATTTCCTCTGGGGCACAGAGCCCAGAAGCACTCCCAGCCTCGCACAGACTCTGTGCGCAGCATAGACTTGTGGACCAGGGGCCTGGGCAGGGAATTTTCCTGGTAACTCTCTAAAGGCCGGGTGCCCTCTGTCGCTCGGGGAGTGCCCACGCCGTCCCTTGACCCCGCAGGAAACTTGCATCCAGCCATAGGCAGCCCTCTGCCTCCACGGGGCTCAAACAGCTGGGCCCGGTGTGCGAGCACCTGGCGTACGTGGAGGCAAACCCCAGACCCCTCCGTCCCGTCCCTACCACTGCAAAGATCCCCCTGTTCTTCCATGCATAAAGGGGTCCCCCTTTCCGCTTGGGAGAACATGGGGAGGCCCCAGGAGATGGCTATTCTCCTAGCCACGGCTGGCTGGTTTCGGGTTTAGACCTGGGCCGTGCATGCGCACTCAGGCTCCCCACCACAAGCCTCCCTCGGGTCATGTGACCCACCCTTAGGGGCGAAGTGGCCCACCCTTCAGGGGTCACGTGACCCACCCTTCGGAGGTCACGTGCCCCGCGCTTGAGGGGTCTCGGGACCCACCTTGGAGGGGTCACGTGTCCCACCTTGGAGGGGTCACGTGACCCACCCTTCAGGGGTCACCTGACCCAGCCTAGGGAGGTCACGTGCCCCACCCTTGAGGGGTCTCGTGACCCACCCTTGGGAGGTCACAGCAGTTCCACAGGGTCCCTGGGCACCTGTCCCTGGAAAGAGAAGCCCTCCCTGCCCCTCAGAGGACCACGCGATTTCCCCTAGGCAACACTGCCCAGCAGCACTCCCAGCCCAGCACAGACAGTGTGCTAAGGACAGACTTGGGGACCGGGAGCTTGGGCGGGGGATTTTCCAGGGAACTCTCCAAGGGCCCGGTGCCCTGTGTCGGCCGGGGAGTGCCCTCGCCGTTCCTTGACCCCGCAGGACACTTGCATCCAGCAATCAGCAGCCCTCTGCCTCCACGGGGCTCAAACACCTGTGTTCGGAGTGCGGGCACCTGGCGTACGTGGAGACAAACCGGCAGAACCCTCCACCCTGACCCTACCACTGCAAAGATCCCCCTGTTCTCCCTGCGTAAAGGTGTCCCCCTTTCCGCTTGGGAGAACATGGGGAGGCCCCCTGGACATGGCTTTTCTCCAAGCCTCGGATGGCTGTTTTCGGGCCTAGACCTGGCCGCGCATGCGCACTCAGGCTCCCCCACCACAAGTCTCCCTCGGGTCACTTGCCCCACCCTTGATCTGTCTGACCATTTGCACAGGGTCCCTAGGCACCTGTCTGGGAAACGGAAGCCCACCCTGCCACCCAGAGGACCGCGCGATTCCCCATGGGCCACACTTCCCAGCAGCTCTCCCAGCTCCTCACAGACAGTGTGCGCAGGAAAGACTTGGGGACCGGGGGCCTGGGTCGGGGATTTTCCAAGGGGCTCTCTGAGGGCCAGGGGTCCTCTCTCACCCGGTGAGTGCCCACGCCTTCCCTTGACCCTCCCACCACACCTGATTCCCGCGATAAGCGGCCCTCCAACTCCATGGGGCCGGGACACCTGGGCCGGTTGTGTGAGCAACTGGCTTACGTGGAGGCAAACCTGCAGACCCCTCCGGCCCGAACCCACCACTGCGAAGATCCCCGTTTTCTTCAATCCATAAAGGGGTCCTCCTTGAGGAGTGGAGGAACATGGGGAGGCCCCAGGAGATGGCTATTCTCGGAGCCGAGGCTGCCTGGTTAAGGGCCAACACCTGGGCCGCGCATGCGCACTCAGGCTACCCAGCACTCGCCTCCCTCGGCTCATGTGACCCACCCTTTAGAGATCACAGCAGTTTCACAGGGTCCCTGGGCACCTGTCCGTGGACACGGGAACCCTCCCTGCCACCTAGAGGACCACGCGATTTCCTCTGGGGCACAGAGCCCAGAAGCACTCCCAGCCTCGCACAGACTCTGTGCGCAGCATAGACTTGTGGACCAGGGGCCTGGGCAGGGAATTTTCCTGGTAACTCTCTAAAGGCCGGGTGCCCTCTGTCGCTCGGGGAGTGCCCACGCCGTCCCTTGACCCCGCAGGAAACTTGCATCCAGCCATAGGCAGCCCTCTGCCTCCACGGGGCTCAAACAGCTGGGCCCGGTGTGCGAGCACCTGGCGTATGTGGAGGCAAACCCCCAGACCCCTCCGTCCCGTCCCTACCACTGCAAAGATCCCCCTGTTCTTCCATGCATAAAGGGGTCCCCCTTTCCGCTTGGGAGAACATGGGGAGGCCCCAGGAGATGGCTATTCTCCTAGCCGCGGCTGGCTGGTTTCGGGTTTAGACCTGGGCCGTGCATGCGCACTCAGGCTCCCCACCACAAGCCTCCCTCGGGTCATGTGACCCACCCTTAGGGGCGAAGTGGCCCACCCTTCAGGGGTCAGGTGACACACCTTGCGCGGTCACGTGACCCACCCTTCGGAGGTCACGTGCCCCGCGCTTGAGGGGTCTCGGGACCCACCTTGGAGGGGTCACGTGTCCCACCTTGGAGGGGTCACGTGACCCACCCTTGGGAGGTCACGTGCCCCACCCTTCAGGGGTCACCTGACCCAGCCTAGGGAGGTCACGTGCCCCACCCTTGAGGGGTCTCGTGACCCACCCTTGGGAGGTCACAGCAGTTCCACAGGGTCCCTGGGCACCTGTCCCTGGAAAGAGAAGCCCTCCCTGCCCCTCAGAGGACCACGCGATTTCCCCTAGGCAACACTGCCCAGCAGCACTCCCAGCCCAGCACAGACAGTGTGCTAAGGACAGACTTGGGGACCGGGAGGTTGGGCGGGGGATTTTCCAGGGAACTCTCCAAGGGCCCGGTGCCCTGTGTCGGCCGGGGAGTGCCCTCGCCGTTCCTTGACCCCGCAGGGACACTTGCATCCAGCAATCAGCAGCCCTCTGCCTCCACGGGGCTCAAACACCTGTGTTCGGAGTGCGGGAACCTGGCGTACGTGGAGACAAACCGGCAGAACCCTCCACCCTGACCCTACCACTGCAAAGATCCCCCTGTTCTCCCTGCGTAAAGGTGTCCCCCTTCCGCTTGGGAGAACATGGGGAGGCCCCCTGGACATGGCTTTTCTCCAAGCCTCGGATGGCTGTTTTCGGGCCTAGACCTGGCCGCGCATGCGCACTCAGGCTCCCCCACCACAAGTCTCCCTCGGGTCACTTGCCCCACCCTTGATCTGTCTGACCATTTGCACAGGGTCCCTAGGCACCTGTCTGGGAAACGGAAGCCCACCCTGCCACCCAGAGGACCGCGCGATTCCCCATGGGCCACACTTCCCAGCAGCTCTCCCAGCTCCTCACAGACAGTGTGCGCAGGAAAGACTTGGGGACCGGGGGCCTGGGTCGGGGATTTTCCAAGGGGCTCTCTGAGGGCCAGGGGTCCTCTCTCACCCGGTGAGTGCCCACGCCGTCCCTTGACCCTCCCACCACACCTGATTCCCCGCGATAAGCGGCCCTCCAACTCCATGGGGCCGGGACACCTGGGCCGGGTGTGTGAGCAACTGGCTTACGTGGAGGCAAACCTGCAGACCCCTCCGGCCCGAACCCACCACTGCGAAGATCCCCCGTTTTCTTCAATCCATAAAGGGGGTCCTCCTTGAGGAGAGGAGGAACATAGGGAGGCCCCAGGAGATGGCTATTCTCGGAGCCGAGGCTGCCTGGTTAAGGGCCAACACCTGGGCCGCGCATGCGCACTCAGGCTCCCCAGCACTCGCCTCCCTCGGCTCATGTGACCCACCCTTTAGAGATCACAGCAGTTTCACAGGGTCCCTGGGCACCTGTCCGTGGACACAGGAACCCGCCCTGCCACCTAGAGGACCACGCGATTTCCTCTGGGGCACAGAGCCCAGAAGCACTCCCAGCCTCGCACAGACTCTGTGCGCAGCATAGACTTGTGGACCAGGGGCCTGGGCAGGGAATTTTCCTGGTAACTCTCTAAAGGCCGGGTGCCCTCTGTCGCTCGGGGAGTGCCCACGCCGTCCCTTGACCCCGCAGGAAACTTGCATCCAGCCATAGGCAGCCCTCTGCCTCCACGGGGCTCAAACAGCTGGGCCCGGTGTGCGAGCACCTGGCGTACGTGGAGGCAAACCCCAGACCCCTCCGTCCCGTCCCCTACCACTGCAAAGATCCCCTGTTCTTCCATGCATAAAGGGGTCCCCCTTTCCGCTTGGGAGAACATGGGGAGGCCCCAGGAGATGGCTATTCTCCTAGCCGCGGCTGGCTGGTTTCGGGTTTAGACCTGGGCCGTGCATGCGCACTCAGGCTGCCCACCACAAGCCTCCCTCGGGTCATGTGACCCACCCTTAGGGGCGAAGTGGCCCACCCTTCAGGGGTCACGTGACACACCCTTCGGAGGTCACGTGCCCCGCGCTTGAGGGGTCTCGGGACCCACCTTGGAGGGGTCACGTGGTCCCACCTTGGAGGGGTCACGTGACCCACCCTTGGGAGGTCACGTGCCCCCACCCTTGAGGTGTCACCTTACCCAGCCTAGGGAGTCACGTGCCCCACCCTTGAGGGGTCTCGTGACCCACCCTTGGGAGGTCACAGCAGTTCCACAGGGTCCCTGGGCACCTGTCCCTGGAAAGAGAAGCCCTCCCTGCCCCTCAGAGGACCACGCGATTTCCCCTAGGCAACACTGCCCAGCAGCACTCCCAGCCCAGCACAGACAGTGTGCTAAGGACAGACTTGGGGACCGGGAGCTTGGGCGGGGGATTTTCCAGGGAACTCTCCAAGGGCCCGGTGCCCTGTGTCGGCCGGGGAGTGCCCTCGCCGTTCCTTGACCCCGCAGGACACTTGCATCCAGCAATCAGCAGCCCTCTGCCTCCACGGGGCTCAAACACCTGTGTTCGGAGTGCGGGCACCTGGCGTACGTGGAGACAAACCGGCAGAACCCTCCACCCTGACCCTACCACTGCAAAGATCCCCCTGTTCTCCCTGCGTAAAGGTGTCCCCCTTTCCGCTTGGGAGAACATGGGGAGGCCCCCTGGACATGGCTTTTCTCCAAGCCTCGGATGGCTGTTTTCGGGCCTAGACCTGGCCGCGCATGCGCACTCAGGCTCCCCCACCACAAGTCTCCCTCGGGTCACTTGCCCCACCCTTGATCTGTCTGACCATTTGCACAGGGTCCCTAGGCACCTGTCTGGGAAACGGAAGCCCACCCTGCCACCCAGAGGACCGCGCGATTCCCCATGGGCCACACTTCCCAGCAGCTCTCCCAGCTCCTCACAGACAGTGTGCGCAGGAAAGACTTGGGGACCGGGGGCCTGGGTCGGGGATTTTCCAAGGGGCTCTCTGAGGGCCAGGCGTCCTCTCTCACCCGGTGAGTGCCCACGCCGTCCCTTGACCCTCCCACCACACCTGATTCCCGCGATAAGCGGCCCTCCAACTCCATGGGGCCGGGACACCTGGGCCGGGTGTGTGAGCAACTGGCTTACGTGGAGGCAAACCTGCAGACCCCTCCGGCCCGAACCCACCACTGCGAAGATCCCCGTTTTCTTCAATCCATAAAGGGGTCCTCCTTGAGGAGTGGAGGAACATGGGGAGGCCCCAGGAGATGGCTATTCTCGGAGCCGAGGCTGCCTGGTTAAGGGCCAACACCTGGGCCGCGCATGCGCACTCAGGCTCCCCAGCACTCGCCTCCCTCGGCTCATGTGACCCACCCTTTAGAGATCACAGCAGTTTCACAGGGTCCCTGGGCACCTGTCCGTGGACACAGGAACCCTCCCTGCCACCTAGAGGACCACGCGATTTCCTCTGGGGCACAGAGCCCAGAAGCACTCCCAGCCTCGCACAGACTCTGTGCGCAGCATAGACTTGTGGACCAGGGGCCTGGGCAGGGAATTTTCCTGGTAACTCTCTAAAGGCCGGGTGCCCTCTGTCGCTCGGGGAGTGCCCACGCCGTCCCTTGACCCCGCAGGAAACTTGCATCCAGCCATAGGCAGCCCTCTGCCTCCACGGGGCTCAAACAGCTGGGCCCGGTGTGCGAGCACCTGGCGTACGTGGAGGCAAACCCCAGACCCCTCCGTCCCGTCCCTACCACTGCAAAGATCCCCCTGTTCTTCCATGCATAAAGGGGTCCCCCTTTCCGCTTGGGAGAACATGGGGAGGCCCCAGGAGATGGCTATTCTCCTAGCCACGGCTGGCTGGTTTCGGGTTTAGACCTGGGCCGTGCATGCGCACTCAGGCTCCCCACCACAAGCCTCCCTCGGGTCATGTGACCCACCCTTAGGGGCGAAGTGGCCCACCCTTCAGGGGTCACGTGACCCACCCTTCGGAGGTCACGTGCCCCGCGCTTGAGGGGTCTCGGGACCCACCTTGGAGGGGTCACGTGTCCCACCTTGGAGGGGTCACGTGACCCACCCTTGGGAGGTCACGTGCCCCACCCTTCAGGGGTCACCTGACCCAGCCTAGGGAGGTCACGTGCCCCACCCTTGAGGGGTCTCGTGACCCACCCTTGGGAGGTCACAGCAGTTCCACAGGGTCCCTGGGCACCTGTCCCTGGAAAGAGAAGCCCTCCCTGCCCCTCAGAGGACCACGCGATTTCCCCTAGGCAACACTGCCCAGCAGCACTCCCAGCCCAGCACAGACAGTGTGCTAAGGACAGACTTGGGGACCGGGAGCTTGGGCGGGGGATTTTCCAGGGAACTCTCCAAGGGCCCGGTGCCCTGTGTCGGCCGGGGAGTGCCCTCGCCGTTCCTTGACCCCGCAGGACACTTGCATCCAGCAATCAGCAGCCCTCTGCCTCCACGGGGCTCAAACACCTGTGTTCGGAGTGCGGGCACCTGGCGTACGTGGAGACAAACCGGCAGAACCCTCCACCCTGACCCTACCACTGCAAAGATCCCCCTGTTCTCCCTGCGTAAAGGTGTCCCCCTTTCCGCTTGGGAGAACATGGGGAGGCCCCCTGGACATGGCTTTTCTCCAAGCCTCGGATGGCTGTTTTCGGGCCTAGACCTGGCCGCGCATGCGCACTCAGGCTCCCCCACCACAAGTCTCCCTCGGGTCACTTGCCCCACCCTTGATCTGTCTGACCATTTGCACAGGGTCCCTAGGCACCTGTCTGGGAAACGGAAGCCCACCCTGCCACCCAGAGGACCGCGCGATTCCCCATGGGCCACACTTCCCAGCAGCTCTCCCAGCTCCTCACAGACAGTGTGCGCAGGAAAGACTTGGGGACCGGGGGCCTGGGTCGGGGATTTTCCAAGGGGCTCTCTGAGGGCCAGGGGTCCTCTCTCACCCGGTGAGTGCCCACGCCTTCCCTTGACCCTCCCACCACACCTGATTCCCGCGATAAGCGGCCCTCCAACTCCATGGGGCCGGGACACCTGGGCCGGGTGTGTGAGCAACTGGCTTACGTGGAGGCAAACCTGCAGACCCCTCCGGCCCGAACCCACCACTGCGAAGATCCCCGTTTTCTTCAATCCATAAAGGGGTCCTCCTTGAGGAGTGGAGGAACATGGGGAGGCCCCAGGAGATGGCTATTCTCGGAGCCGAGGCTGCCTGGTTAAGGGCCAACACCTGGGCCGCGCATGCGCACTCAGGCTCCCCAGCACTCGCCTCCCTCGGCTCATGTGACCCACCCTTTAGAGATCACAGCAGTTTCACAGGGTCCCTGGGCACCTGTCCGTGGACACAGGAACCCTCCCTGCCACCTAGAGGACCACGCGATTTCCTCTGGGGCACAGAGCCCAGAAGCACTCCCAGCCTCGCACAGACTCTGTGCGCAGCATAGACTTGTGGACCAGGGGCCTGGGCAGGGAATTTTCCTGGTAACTCTCTAAAGGCCGGGTGCCCTCTGTCGCTCGGGGAGTGCCCACGCCGTCCCTTGACCCCGCAGGAAACTTGCATCCAGCCATAGGCAGCCCTCTGCCTCCACGGGGCTCAAACAGCTGGGCCCGGTGTGCGAGCACCTGGCGTATGTGGAGGCAAACCCCAGACCCCTCCGTCCCGTCCCTACCACTGCAAAGATCCCCCTGTTCTTCCATGCATAAAGGGGTCCCCCTTTCCGCTTGGGAGAACATGGGGAGGCCCCAGGAGATGGCTATTCTCCTAGCCGCGGCTGGCTGGTTTCGGGTTTAGACCTGGGCCGTGCATGCGCACTCAGGCTCCCCACCACAAGCCTCCCTCGGGTCATGTGACCCACCCTTAGGGGCGAAGTGGCCCACCCTTCAGGGGTCACGTGACCCACCCTTCGGAGGTCACGTGCCCCGCGCTTGAGGGGTCTCGGGACCCACCTTGGAGGGGTCACGTGTCCCACCTTGGAGGGGTCACGTGACCCACCCTTGGGAGGTCACGTGCCCCACCCTTCAGGGGTCACCTGACCCAGCCTAGGGAGGTCACGTGCCCCACCCTTGAGGGGTCTCGTGACCCACCCTTGGGAGGTCACAGCAGTTCCACAGGGTCCCTGGGCACCTGTCCCTGGAAAGAGAAGCCCTCCCTGCCCCTCAGAGGACCACGCGATTTCCCCTAGGCAACACTGCCCAGCAGCACTCCCAGCCCAGCACAGACAGTGTGCTAAGGACAGACTTGGGGACCGGGAGGTTGGGCGGGGGATTTTCCAGGGAACTCTCCAAGGGCCCGGTGCCCTGTGTCGGCCGGGGAGTGCCCTCGCCGTTCCTTGACCCCGCAGGACACTTGCATCCAGCAATCAGCAGCCCTCTGCCTCCACGGGGCTCAAACACCTGTGTTCGGAGTGCGGGCACCTGGCGTACGTGGAGACAAACCGGCAGAACCCTCCACCCTGACCCTACCACTGCAAAGATCCCCCTGTTCTCCCTGCGTAAAGGTGTCCCCCTTCCGCTTGGGAGAACATGGGGAGGCCCCCTGGACATGGCTTTTCTCCAAGCCTCGGATGGCTGTTTTCGGGCCTAGACCTGGCCGCGCATGCGCACTCAGGCTCCCCCACCACAAGTCTCCCTCGGGTCACTTGCCCCACCCTTGATCTGTCTGACCATTTGCACAGGGTCCCTAGGCACCTGTCTGGGAAACGGAAGCCCACCCTGCCACCCAGAGGACCGCGCGATTCCCCATGGGCCACACTTCCCAGCAGCTCTCCCAGCTCCTCACAGACAGTGTGCGCAGGAAAGACTTGGGGACCGGGGGCCTGGGTCGGGGATTTTCCAAGGGGCTCTCTGAGGGCCAGGGGTCCTCTCTCACCCGGTGAGTGCCCACGCCGTCCCTTGACCCTCCCACCACACCTGATTCCCGCGATAAGCGGCCCTCCAACTCCATGGGGCCGGGACACCTGGGCCGGGTGTGTGAGCAACTGGCTTACGTGGAGGCAAACCTGCAGACCCCTCCGGCCCGAACCCACCACTGCGAAGATCCCCGTTTTCTTCAATCCATAAAGGGGTCCTCCTTGAGGAGTGGAGGAACATGGGGAGGCCCCAGGAGATGGCTATTCTCGGAGCCGAGGCTGCCTGGTTAAGGGCCAACACCTGGGCCGCGCATGCGCACTCAGGCTCCCCAGCACTCGCCTCCCTCGGCTCATGTGACCCACCCTTTAGAGATCACAGCAGTTTCACAGGGTCCCTGGGCACCTGTCCGTGGACACAGGAACCCTCCCTGCCACCTAGAGGACCACGCGATTTCCTCTGGGGCACAGAGCCCAGAAGCACTCCCAGCCTCGCACAGACTCTGTGCGCAGCATAGACTTGTGGACCAGGGGCCTGGGCAGGGAATTTTCCTGGTAACTCTCTAAAGGCCGGGTGCCCTCTGTCGCTCGGGGAGTGCCCACGCCGTCCCTTGACCCCGCAGGAAACTTGCATCCAGCCATAGGCAGCCCTCTGCCTCCACGGGGCTCAAACAGCTGGGCCCGGTGTGCGAGCACCTGGCGTATGTGGAGGCAAACCCCAGACCCCTCCGTCCCGTCCCTACCACTGCAAAGATCCCCCTGTTCTTCCATGCATAAAGGGGTCCCCCTTTCCGCTTGGGAGAACATGGGGAGGCCCCAGGAGATGGCTATTCTCCTAGCCGCGGCTGGCTGGTTTCGGGTTTAGACCTGGGCCGTGCATGCGCACTCAGGCTCCCCACCACAAGCCTCCCTCGGGTCATGTGACCCACCCTTAGGGGCGAAGTGGCCCACCCTTCAGGGGTCACGTGACACACCCTTGCGCGGTCACGTGACCCACCCTTCGGAGGTCACGTGCCCCGCGCTTGAGGGGTCTCGGGACCCACCTTGGAGGGGTCACGTGTCCCACCTTGGAGGGGTCACGTGACCCACCCTTGGGAGGTCACGTGCCCCACCTTTCAGGGGTCACCTGACCCAGCCTAGGGAGGTCACGTGCCCCACCCTTGAGGGGTCTCGTGACCCACCCTTGGGAGGTCACAGCAGTTCCACAGGGTCCCTGGGCACCTGTCCCTGGAAAGAGAAGCCCTCCCTGCCCCACAGAGGACCACGCGATTTCCCCTAGGCAACACTGCCCAGCAGCACTCCCAGCCCAGCACAGACAGTGTGCTAAGGACAGACTTGGGGACCGGGAGGTTGGGCGGGGGATTTTCCAGGGAACTCTCCAAGGGCCCGGTGCCCTGTGTCGGCCGGGGAGTGCCCTCGCCGTTCCTTGACCCCGCAGGACACTTGCATCCAGCAATCAGCAGCCCTCTGCCTCCACGGGGCTCAAACACCTGTGTTCGGAGTGCGGGCACCTGGCGTACGTGGAGACAAACCGGCAGAACCCTCCACCCTGACCCTACCACTGCAAAGATCCCCCTGTTCTCCCTGCGTAAAGGTGTCCCCCTTCCGCTTGGGAGAACATGGGGAGGCCCCCTGGACATGGCTTTTCTCCAAGCCTCGGATGGCTGTTTTCGGGCCTAGACCTGGCCGCGCATGCGCACTCAGGCTCCCCCACCACAAGTCTCCCTCGGGTCACTTGCCCCACCCTTGATCTGTCTGACCATTTGCACAGGGTCCCTAGGCACCTGTCTGGGAAACGGAAGCCCACCCTGCCACCCAGAGGACCGCGCGATTCCCCATGGGCCACACTTCCCAGCAGCTCTCCCAGCTCCTCACAGACAGTGTGCGCAGGAAAGACTTGGGGACCGGGGGCCTGGGTCGGGGATTTTCCAAGGGGCTCTCTGAGGGCCAGGGGTCCTCTCTCACCCGGTGAGTGCCCACGCCGTCCCTTGACCCTCCCACCACACCTGATTCCCGCGATAAGCGGCCCTCCAACTCCATGGGGCCGGGACACCTGGGCCGGGTGTGTGAGCAACTGGCTTACGTGGAGGCAAACCTGCAGTCCCCTCCGGCCCGAACCCACCACTGCGAAGATCCCCGTTTTCTTCAATCCATAAAGGGGTCCTCCTTGAGGAGAGGAGGAACATGGGGAGGCCCCAGGAGATGGCTATTCTCGGAGCCGAGGCTGCCTGGTTAAGGGCCAACACCTGGGCCGCGCATGCGCACTCAGGCTCCCCAGCACTCGCCTCCCTCGGCTCATGTGACCCACCCTTTAGAGATCACAGCAGTTTCACAGGGTCCCTGGGCACCTGTCCGTGGACACAGGAACCCTCCCTGCCACCTAGAGGACCACGCGATTTCCTCTGGGGCACAGAGCCCAGAAGCACTCCCAGCCTCGCACAGACTCTGTGCGCAGCATAGACTTGTGGACCAGGGGCCTGGGCAGGGAATTTTCCTGGTAACTCTCTAAAGGCCGGGTGCCCTCTGTCGCTCGGGGAGTGCCCACGCCGTCCCTTGACCCCGCAGGAAACTTGCATCCAGCCATAGGCAGCCCTCTGCCTCTACGGGGCTCAAACAGCTGGGCCCGGTGTGCGAGCACCTGGCGTACGTGGAGGCAAACCCCAGACCCCTCCGTCCCGTCCCTACCACTGCAAAGATCCCCCTGTTCTTCCATGCATAAAGGGGTCCCCCTTTCCGCTTGGGAGAACATGGGGAGGCCCCAGGAGATGGCTATTCTCCTAGCCGCGGCTGGCTGGTTTCGGGTTTAGACCTGGGCCGTGCATGCGCACTCAGGCTGCCCACCACAAGCCTCCCTCGGGTCATGTGACCCACCCTTAGGGGCGAAGTGGCCCACCCTTCAGGGGTCACGTGACACACCCTTCGGAGGTCACGTGCCCCGCGCTTGAGGGGTCTCGGGACCCACCTTGGAGGGGTCACGTGTCCCACCTTGGAGGGGTCACGTGACCCACCCTTGGGAGGTCACGTGCCCCACCCTTGAGGTGTCACCTTACCCAGCCTAGGGAGGTCACGTGCCCCACCCTTGAGGGGTCTCGTGACCCACCCTTGGGAGGTCACAGCAGTTCCACAGGGTCCCTGGGCACCTGTCCCTGGAAAGAGAAGCCCTCCCTGCCCCTCAGAGGACCACGCGATTTCCCCTAGGCAACACTGCCCAGCAGCACTCCCAGCCCAGCACAGACAGTGTGCTAAGGACAGACTTGGGGACCGGGAGCTTGGGCGGGGGATTTTCCAGGGAACTCTCCAAGGGCCCGGTGCCCTGTGTCGGCCGGGGAGTGCCCTCGCCGTTCCTTGACCCCGCAGGACACTTGCATCCAGCAATCAGCAGCCCTCTGCCTCCACGGGGCTCAAACACCTGTGTTCGGAGTGCGGGCACCTGGCGTACGTGGAGACAAACCGGCAGAACCCTCCACCCTGACCCTACCACTGCAAAGATCCCCCTGTTCTCCCTGCGTAAAGGTGTCCCCCTTTCCGCTTGGGAGAACATGGGGAGGCCCCCTGGACATGGCTTTTCTCCAAGCCTCGGATGGCTGTTTTCGGGCCTAGACCTGGCCGCGCATGCGCACTCAGGCTCCCCCACCACAAGTCTCCCTCGGGTCACTTGCCCCACCCTTGATCTGTCTGACCATTTGCACAGGGTCCCTAGGCACCTGTCTGGGAAACGGAAGCCCACCCTGCCACCCAGAGGACCGCGCGATTCCCCATGGGCCACACTTCCCAGCAGCTCTCCCAGCTCCTCACAGACAGTGTGCGCAGGAAAGACTTGGGGACCGGGGGCCTGGGTCGGGGATTTTCCAAGGGGCTCTCTGAGGGCCAGGCGTCCTCTCTCACCCGGTGAGTCCCACGCCGTCCCTTGACCCTCCCACCACACCTGATTCCCGCGATAAGCGGCCCTCCAACTCCATGGGGCCGGGACACCTGGGCCGGGTGTGTGAGCAACTGGCTTACGTGGAGGCAAACCTGCAGACCCCTCCGGCCCGAACCCACCACTGCGAAGATCCCCGTTTTCTTCAATCCATAAAGGGGTCCTCCTTGAGGAGTGGAGGAACATGGGGAGGCCCCAGGAGATGGCTATTCTCGGAGCCGAGGCTGCCTGGTTAAGGGCCAACACCTGGGCCGCGCATGCGCACTCAGGCTCCCCAGCACTCGCCTCCCTCGGCTCATGTGACCCACCCTTTAGAGATCACAGCAGTTTCACAGGGTCCCTGGGCACCTGTCCGTGGACACAGGAACCCTCCCTGCCACCTAGAGGACCACGCGATTTCCTCTGGGGCACAGAGCCCAGAAGCACTCCCAGCCTCGCACAGACTCTGTGCGCAGCATAGACTTGTGGACCAGGGGCCTGGGCAGGGAATTTTCCTGGTAACTCTCTAAAGGCCGGGTGCCCTCTGTCGCTCGGGGAGTGCCCACGCCGTCCCTTGACCCCGCAGGAAACTTGCATCCAGCCATAGGCAGCCCTCTGCCTCCACGGGGCTCAAACAGCTGGGCCCGGTGTGCGAGCACCTGGCGTACGTGGAGGCAAACCCCAGACCCCTCCGTCCCGTCCCTACCACTGCAAAGATCCCCCTGTTCTTCCATGCATAAAGGGGTCCCCCTTTCCGCTTGGGAGAACATGGGGAGGCCCCAGGAGATGGCTATTCTCCTAGCCGCGGCTGGCTGGTTTCGGGTTTAGACCTGGGCCGTGCATGCGCACTCAGGCTCCCCACCACAAGCCTCCCTCGGGTCATGTGACCCACCCTTAGGGGCGAAGTGGCCCACCCTTCAGGGGTCACGTGACACACCCTTGCGCGGTCACGTGACCCACCCTTCGGAGGTCACGTGCCCCGCGCTTGAGGGGTCTCGGGACCCACCTTGGAGGGGTCACGTGTCCCACCTTGGAGGGGTCACGTGACCCACCCTTGGGAGGTCACGTGCCCCACCCTTCAGGGGTCACCTGACCCAGCCTAGGGAGGTCACGTGCCCCACCCTTGAGGGGTCTCGTGACCCACCCTTGGGAGGTCACAGCAGTTCCACAGGGTCCCTGGGCACCTGTCCCTGGAAAGAGAAGCCCTCCCTGCCCCTCAGAGGACCACGCGATTTCCCCTAGGCAACACTGCCCAGCAGCACTCCCAGCCCAGCACAGACAGTGTGCTAAGGACAGACTTGGGGACCGGGAGCTTGGGCGGGGGATTTTCCAGGGAACTCTCCAAGGGCCCGGTGCCCTGTGTCGGCCGGGGAGTGCCCTCGCCGTTCCTTGACCCCGCAGGACACTTGCATCCAGCAATCAGCAGCCCTCTGCCTCCACGGGGCTCAAACACCTGTGTTCGGAGTGCGGGCACCTGGCGTACGTGGAGACAAACCGGCAGAACCCTCCACCCTGACCCTACCACTGCAAAGATCCCCCTGTTCTCCCTGCGTAAAGGTGTCCCCCTTCCGCTTGGGAGAACATGGGGAGGCCCCCTGGACATGGCTTTTCTCCAAGCCTCGGATGGCTGTTTTCGGGCCTAGACCTGGCCGCGCATGCGCACTCAGGCTCCCCCACCACAAGTCTCCCTCGGGTCACTTGCCCCACCCTTGATCTGTCTGACCATTTGCACAGGGTCCCTAGGCACCTGTCTGGGAAACGGAAGCCCACCCTGCCACCCAGAGGACCGCGCGATTCCCCATGGGCCACACTTCCCAGCAGCTCTCCCAGCTCCTCACAGACAGTGTGCGCAGGAAAGACTTGGGGACCGGGGGCCTGGGTCGGGGATTTTCCAAGGGGCTCTCTGAGGGCCAGGGGTCCTCTCTCACCCGGTGAGTGCCCACGCCGTCCCTTGACCCTCCCACCACACCTGATTCCCGCGATAAGCGGCCCTCCAACTCCATGGGGCCGGGACACCTGGGCCGGGTGTGTGAGCAACTGGCTTACGTGGAGGCAAACCTGCAGACCCCTCCGGCCCGAACCCACCACTGCGAAGATCCCCGTTTTCTTCAATCCATAAAGGGGTCCTCCTTGAGGAGAGGAGGAACATGGGGAGGCCCCATGAGATGGCTATTCTCGGAGCCGAGGCTGCCTGGTTAAGGGCCAACACCTGGGCCGCGCATGCGCACTCAGGCTCCCCAGCACTCGCCTCCCTCGGCTCATGTGACCCACCCTTTAGAGATCACAGCAGTTTCACAGGGTCCCTGGGCACCTGTCCGTGGACACAGGAACCCTCCCTGCCACCTAGAGGACCACGCGATTTCCTCTGGGGCACAGAGCCCAGAAGCACTCCCAGCCTCGCACAGACTCTGTGCGCAGCATAGACTTGTGGACCAGGGGCCTGGGCAGGGAATTTTCCTGGTAACTCTCTAAAGGCCGGGTGCCCTCTGTCGCTCGGGGAGTGCCCACGCCGTCCCTTGACCCCGCAGGAAACTTGCATCCAGCCATAGGCAGCCCTCTGCCTCCACGGGGCTCAAACAGCTGGGCCCGGTGTGCGAGCACCTGGCGTACGTGGAGGCAAACCCCAGACCCCTCCGTCCCGTCCCTACCACTGCAAAGATCCCCCTGTTCTTCCATGCATAAAGGGGTCCCCCTTTCCGCTTGGGAGAACATGGGGAGGCCCCAGGAGATGGCTATTCTCCTAGCCGCGGCTGGCTGGTTTCGGGTTTAGACCTGGGCCGTGCATGCGCACTCAGGCTCCCCACCACAAGCCTCCCTCGGGTCATGTGACCCACCCTTAGGGGCGAAGTGGCCCACCCTTCAGGGGTCACGTGACCCACCCTTCGGAGGTCACGTGCCCCGCGCTTGAGGGGTCTCGGGACCCACCTTGGAGTGGTCACGTCTCCCACCTTGGAGGGGTCACGTGACCCACCCTTGGGAGGTCACGTGCCCCACCCTTGAGGTGTCACCTTACCCAGCCTAGGGAGGTCACGTGCCCCACCATTGAGGGGTCTCGTGACCCACCCTTGGGAGGTCACAGCAGTTCCACAGGGTCCCTGGGCACCTGTCCCTGGAAAGAGAAGCCCTCCCTGCCCCTCAGAGGACCACGCGATTTCCCCTAGGCAACACTGCCCAGCAGCACTCCCAGCCCAGCACAGACAGTGTGCTAAGGACAGACTTGGGGACCGGGAGCTTGGGCGGGGGATTTTCCAGGGAACTCTCCAAGGGCCCGGTGCCCTGTGTCGGCCGGGGAGTGCCCTCGCCGTTCCTTGACCCCGCAGGACACTTGCATCCAGCAATCAGCAGCCCTCTGCCTCCACGGGGCTCAAACACCTGTGTTCGGAGTGCGGGCACCTGGCGTACGTGGAGACAAACCGGCAGAACCCTCCACCCTGACCCTACCACTGCAAAGATCCCCCTGTTCTCCCTGCGTAAAGGTGTCCCCCTTTCCGCTTGGGAGAACATGGGGAGGCCCCCTGGACATGGCTTTTCTCCAAGCCTCGGATGGCTGTTTTCGGGCCTAGACCTGGCCGCGCATGCGCACTCAGGCTCCCCCACCACAAGTCTCCCTCGGGTCACTTGCCCCACCCTTGATCTGTCTGACCATTTGCACAGGGTCCCTAGGCACCTGTCTGGGAAACGGAAGCCCACCCTGCCACCCAGAGGACCGCGCGATTCCCCATGGGCCACACTTCCCAGCAGCTCTCCCAGCTCCTCACAGACAGTGTGCGCAGGAAAGACTTGGGGACCGGGGGCCTGGGTCGGGGATTTTCCAAGGGGCTCTCTGAGGGCCAGGCGTCCTCTCTCACTCGGTGAGTGCCCACGCCGTCCCTTGACCCTCCCACCACACCTGATTCCCGCGATAAGCGGCCCTCCAACTCCATGGGGCCGGGACACCTGGGCCGGGTGTGTGAGCAACTGGCTTACGTGGAGGCAAACCTGCAGACCCCTCCGGCCCGAACCCACCACTGCGAAGATCCCCGTTTTCTTCAATCCATAAAGGGGTCCTCCTTGAGGAGTGGAGGAACATGGGGAGGCCCCAGGAGATGGCTATTCTCGGAGCCGAGGCTGCCTGGTTAAGGGCCAACACCTGGGCCGCGCATGCGCACTCAGGCTCCCCAGCACTCGCCTCCCTCGGCTCATGTGACCCACCCTTTAGAGATCACAGCAGTTTCACAGGGTCCCTGGGCACCTGTCCGTGGACACAGGAACCCTCCCTGCCACCTAGAGGACCACGCGATTTCCTCTGGGGCACAGAGCCCAGAAGCACTCCCAGCCTCGCACAGACTCTGTGCGCAGCATAGACTTGTGGACCAGGGGCCTGGGCAGGGAATTTTCCTGGTAACTCTCTAAAGGCCGGGTGCCCTCTGTCGCTCGGGGAGTGCCCACGCCGTCCCTTGACCCCGCAGGAAACTTGCATCCAGCCATAGGCAGCCCTCTGCCTCCACGGGGCTCAAACAGCTGGGCCCGGTGTGCGAGCACCTGGCGTACGTGGAGGCAAACCCCAGACCCCTCCGTCCCGTCCCTACCACTGCAAAGATCCCCCTGTTCTTCCATGCATAAAGGGGTCCCCCTTTCCGCTTGGGAGAACATGGGGAGGCCCCAGGAGATGGCTATTCTCCTAGCCACGGCTGGCTGGTTTCGGGTTTAGACCTGGGCCGTGCATGCGCACTCAGGCTCCCCACCACAAGCCTCCCTCGGGTCATGTGACCCACCCTTAGGGGCGAAGTGGCCCACCCTTCAGGGGTCACGTGACCCACCCTTCGGAGGTCACGTGCCCCGCGCTTGAGGGGTCTCGGGACCCACCTTGGAGGGGTCACGTGTCCCACCTTGGAGGGGTCACGTGACCCACCCTTGGGAGGTCACGTGCCCCACCCTTCAGGGGTCACCTGACCCAGCCTAGGGAGGTCACGTGCCCCACCCTTGAGGGGTCTCGTGACCCACCCTTGGGAGGTCACAGCAGTTCCACAGGGTCCCTGGGCACCTGTCCCTGGAAAGAGAAGCCCTCCCTGCCCCTCAGAGGACCACGCGATTTCCCCTAGGCAACACTGCCCAGCAGCACTCCCAGCCCAGCACAGACAGTGTGCTAAGGACAGACTTGGGGACCGGGAGCTTGGGCGGGGGATTTTCCAGGGAACTCTCCAAGGGCCCGGTGCCCTGTGTCGGCCGGGGAGTGCCCTCGCCGTTCCTTGACCCCGCAGGACACTTGCATCCAGCAATCAGCAGCCCTCTGCCTCCACGGGGCTCAAACACCTGTGTTCGGAGTGCGGGCACCTGGCGTACGTGGAGACAAACCGGCAGAACCCTCCACCCTGACCCTACCACTGCAAAGATCCCCCTGTTCTCCCTGCGTAAAGGTGTCCCCCTTTCCGCTTGGGAGAACATGGGGAGGCCCCCTGGACATGGCTTTTCTCCAAGCCTCGGATGGCTGTTTTCGGGCCTAGACCTGGCCGCGCATGCGCACTCAGGCTCCCCCACCACAAGTCTCCCTCGGGTCACTTGCCCCACCCTTGATCTGTCTGACCATTTGCACAGGGTCCCTAGGCACCTGTCTGGGAAACGGAAGCCCACCCTGCCACCCAGAGGACCGCGCGATTCCCCATGGGCCACACTTCCCAGCAGCTCTCCCAGCTCCTCACAGACAGTGTGCGCAGGAAAGACTTGGGGACCGGGGGCCTGGGTCGGGGATTTTCCAAGGGGCTCTCTGAGGGCCAGGGGTCCTCTCTCACCCGGTGAGTGCCCACACCTTCCCTTGACCCTCCCACCACACCTGATTCCCGCGATAAGCGGCCCTCCAACTCCATGGGGCCGGGACACCTGGGCCGGGTGTGTGAGCAACTGGCTTACGTGGAGGCAAACCTGCAGACCCCTCCGGCCCGAACCCACCACTGCGAAGATCCCCGTTTTCTTCAATCCATAAAGGGGTCCTCCTTGAGGAGTGGAGGAACATGGGGAGGCCCCAGGAGATGGCTATTCTCGGAGCCGAGGCTGCCTGGTTAAGGGCCAACACCTGGGCCGCGCATGCGCACTCAGGCTCCCCAGCACTCGCCTCCCTCGGCTCATGTGACCCACCCTTTAGAGATCACAGCAGTTTCACAGGGTCCCTGGGCACCTGTCCGTGGACACAGGAACCCTCCCTGCCACCTAGAGGACCACGCGATTTCCTCTGGGGCACAGAGCCCAGAAGCACTCCCAGCCTCGCACAGACTCTGTGCGCAGCATAGACTTGTGGACCAGGGGCCTGGGCAGGGAATTTTCCTGGTAACTCTCTAAAGGCCGGGTGCCCTCTGTCGCTCGGGGAGTGCCCACGCCGTCCCTTGACCCCGCAGGAAACTTGCATCCAGCCATAGGCAGCCCTCTGCCTCCACGGGGCTCAAACAGCTGGGCCCGGTGTGCGAGCACCTGGCGTATGTGGAGGCAAACCCCAGACCCCTCCGTCCCGTCCCTACCACTGCAAAGATCCCCCTGTTCTTCCATGCATAAAGGGGTCCCCCTTTCCGCTTGGGAGAACATGGGGAGGCCCCAGGAGATGGCTATTCTCCTAGCCGCGGCTGGCTGGTTTCGGGTTTAGACCTGGGCCGTGCATGCGCACTCAGGCTCCCCACAACAAGCCTCCCTCGGGTCATGTGACCCACCCTTAGGGGCGAAGTGGCCCACCCTTCAGGGGTCACGTGACACACCCTTGCGCGGTCACGTGACCCACCCTTCGGAGGTCACGTGCCCCGCGCTTGAGGGGTCTCGGGACCCACCTTGGAGGGGTCACGTGTCCCACCTTGGAGGGGTCACGTGACCCACCCTTGGGAGGTCACGTGCCCCACCCTTCAGGGGTCACCTGACCCAGCCTAGGGAGGTCACGTGCCCCACCCTTGAGGGGTCTCGTGACCCACCCTTGGGAGGTCACAGCAGTTCCACAGGGTCCCTGGGCACCTGTCCCTGGAAAGAGAAGCCCTCCCTGCCCCTCAGAGGACCACGCGATTTCCCCTAGGCAACACTGCCCAGCAGCACTCCCAGCCCAGCACAGACAGTGTGCTAAGGACAGACTTGGGGACCGGGAGCTTGGGCGGGGGATTTTCCAGGGAACTCTCCAAGGGCCCGGTGCCCTGTGTCGGCCGGGGAGTGCCCTCGCCGTTCCTTGACCCCGCAGGACACTTGCATCCAGCAATCAGCAGCCCTCTGCCTCCACGGGGCTCAAACACCTGTGTTCGGAGTGCGGGCACCTGGCGTACGTGGAGACAAACCGGCAGAACCCTCCACCCTGACCCTACCACTGCAAAGATCCCCCTGTTCTCCCTGCGTAAAGGTGTCCCCCTTCCGCTTGGGAGAACATGGGGAGGCCCCCTGGACATGGCTTTTCTCCAAGCCTCGGATGGCTGTTTTCGGGCCTAGACCTGGCCGCGCATGCGCACTCAGGCTCCCCCACCACAAGTCTCCCTCGGGTCACTTGCCCCACCCTTGATCTGTCTGACCATTTGCACAGGGTCCCTAGGCACCTGTCTGGGAAACGGAAGCCCACCCTGCCACCCAGAGGACCGCGCGATTCCCCATGGGCCACACTTCCCAGCAGCTCTCCCAGCTCCTCACAGACAGTGTGCGCAGGAAAGACTTGGGGACCGGGGGCCTGGGTCGGGGATTTTCCAAGGGGCTCTCTGAGGGCCAGGGGTCCTCTCTCACCCGGTGAGTGCCCACGCCGTCCCTTGACCCTCCCACCACACCTGATTCCCGCGATAAGCGGCCCTCCAACTCCATGGGGCCGGGACACCTGGGCCGGGTGTGTGAGCAACTGGCTTACGTGGAGGCAAACCTGCAGACCCCTCCGGCCCGAACCCACCACTGCGAAGATCCCCGTTTTCTTCAATCCATAAAGGGGTCCTCCTTGAGGAGAGGAGGAACATGGGGAGGCCCCAGGAGATGGCTATTCTCGGAGCCGAGGCTGCCTGGTTAAGGGCCAACACCTGGGCCGCGCATGCGCACTCAGGCTCCCCAGCACTCGCCTCCCTCGGCTCATGTGACCCACCCTTTAGAGATCACAGCAGTTTCACAGGGTCCCTGGGCACCTGTCCGTGGACACAGGAACCCTCCCTGCCACCTAGAGGACCACGCGATTTCCTCTGGGGCACAGAGCCCAGAAGCACTCCCAGCCTCGCACAGACTCTGTGCGCAGCATAGACTTGTGGACCAGGGGCCTGGGCAGGGAATTTTCCTGGTAACTCTCTAAAGGCCGGGTGCCCTCTGTCGCTCGGGGAGTGCCCACGCCGTCCCTTGACCCCGCAGGAAACTTGCATCCAGCCATAGGCAGCCCTCTGCCTCCACGGGGCTCAAACAGCTGGGCCCGGTGTGCGAGCACCTGGCGTACGTGGAGGCAAACCCCAGACCCCTCCGTCCCGTCCCTACCACTGCAAAGATCCCCCTGTTCTTCCATGCATAAAGGGGTCCCCCTTTCCGCTTGGGAGAACATGGGGAGGCCCCAGGAGATGGCTATTCTCCTAGCCGCGGCTGGCTGGTTTCGGGTTTAGACCTGGGCCGTGCATGCGCACTCAGGCTGCCCACCACAAGCCTCCCTCGGGTCATGTGACCCACCCTTAGGGGCGAAGTGGCCCACCCTTCAGGGGTCACGTGACACACCCTTCGGAGGTCACGTGCCCCGAGCTTGAGGGGTCTCGGGACCCACCTTGGAGGGGTCACGTGTCCCACCTTGGAGGGGTCACGTGACCCACCCTTGGGAGGTCACGTGCCCCACCCTTGAGGTGTCACCTTACCCAGCCTAGGGAGGTCACGTGCCCCACCCTTGAGGGGTCTCGTGACCCACCCTTGGGAGGTCACAGCAGTTCCACAGGGTCCCTGGGCACCTGTCCCTGGAAAGAGAAGCCCTCCCTGCCCCTCAGAGGACCACGCGATTTCCCCTAGGCAACACTGCCCAGCAGCACTCCCAGCCCAGCACAGACAGTGTGCTAAGGACAGACTTGGGGACCGGGAGCTTGGGCGGGGGATTTTCCAGGGAACTCTCCAAGGGCCCGGTGCCCTGTGTCGGCCGGGGAGTGCCCTCGCCGTTCCTTGACCCCGCAGGACACTTGCATCCAGCAATCAGCAGCCCTCTGCCTCCACGGGGCTCAAACACCTGTGTTCGGAGTGCGGGCACCTGGCGTACGTGGAGACAAACCAGCAGAACCCTCCACCCTGACCCTACCACTGCAAAGATCCCCCTGTTCTCCCTGCGTAAAGGTGTCCCCCTTTCCGCTTGGGAGAACATGGGGAGGCCCCCTGGACATGGCTTTTCTCCAAGCCTCGGATGGCTGTTTTCGGGCCTAGACCTGGCCGCGCATGCGCACTCAGGCTCCCCCACCACAAGTCTCCCTCGGGTCACTTGCCCCACCCTTGATCTGTCTGACCATTTGCACAGGGTCCCTAGGCACCTGTCTGGGAAACGGAAGCCCACCCTGCCACCCAGAGGACCGCGCGATTCCCCATGGGCCACACTTCCCAGCAGCTCTCCCAGCTCCTCACAGACAGTGTGCGCAGGAAAGACTTGGGGACCGGGGGCCTGGGTCGGGGATTTTCCAAGGGGCTCTCTGAGGGCCAGGCGTCCTCTCTCACCCGGTGAGTCCCACGCCGTCCCTTGACCCTCCCACCACACCTGATTCCCGCGATAAGCGGCCCTCCAACTCCATGGGGCCGGGACACCTGGGCCGGGTGTGTGAGCAACTGGCTTACGTGGAGGCAAACCTGCAGACCCCTCCGGCCCGAACCCACCACTGCGAAGATCCCCGTTTTCTTCAATCCATAAAGGGGTCCTCCTTGAGGAGTGGAGGAACATGGGGAGGCCCCAGGAGATGGCTATTCTCGGAGCCGAGGCTGCCTGGTTAAGGGCCAACACCTGGGCCGCGCATGCGCACTCAGGCTCCCCAGCACTCGCCTCCCTCGGCTCATGTGACCCACCCTTTAGAGATCACAGCAGTTTCACAGGGTCCCTGGGCACCTGTCCGTGGACACAGGAACCCTCCCTGCCACCTAGAGGACCACGCGATTTCCTCTGGGGCACAGAGCCCAGAAGCACTCCCAGCCTCGCACAGACTCTGTGCGCAGCATAGACTTGTGGACCAGGGGCCTGGGCAGGGAATTTTCCTGGTAACTCTCTAAAGGCCGGGTGCCCTCTGTCGCTCGGGGAGTGCCCACGCCGTCCCTTGACCCCGCAGGAAACTTGCATCCAGCCATAGGCAGCCCTCTGCCTCCACGGGGCTCAAACAGCTGGGCCCGGTGTGCGAGCACCTGGCGTACGTGGAGGCAAACCCCAGACCCCTCCGTCCCGTCCCTACCACTGCAAAGATCCCCCTGTTCTTCCATGCATAAAGGGGTCCCCCTTTCCGCTTGGGAGAACATGGGGAGGCCCCAGGAGATGGCTATTCTCCTAGCCGCGGCTGGCTGGTTTCGGGTTTAGACCTGGGCCGTGCATGCGCACTCAGGCTCCCCACCACAAGCCTCCCTCGGGTCATGTGACCCACCCTTAGGGGCGAAGTGGCCCACCCTTCAGGGGTCACGTGACACACCCTTGCGCGGTCACGTGACCCACCCTTCGGAGGTCACGTGCCCCGCGCTTGAGGGGTCTCGGGACCCACCTTGGAGGGGTCACGTGTCCCACCTTGGAGGGGTCACGTGACCCACCCTTGGGAGGTCACGTGCCCCACCCTTCAGGGGTCACCTGACCCAGCCTAGGGAGGTCACGTGCCCCACCCTTGAGGGGTCTCGTGACCCACCCTTGGGAGGTCACAGCAGTTCCACAGGGTCCCTGGGCACCTGTCCCTGGAAAGAGAAGCCCTCCCTGCCCCTCAGAGGACCACGCGATTTCCCCTAGGCAACACTGCCCAGCAGCACTCCCAGCCCAGCACAGACAGTGTGCTAAGGACAGACTTGGGGACCGGGAGCTTGGGCGGGGGATTTTCCAGGGAACTCTCCAAGGGCCCGGTGCCCTGTGTCGGCCGGGGAGTGCCCTCGCCGTTCCTTGACCCCGCAGGACACTTGCATCCAGCAATCAGCAGCCCTCTGCCTCCACGGGGCTCAAACACCTGTGTTCGGAGTGCGGGCACCTGGCGTACGTGGAGACAAACCGGCAGAACCCTCCACCCTGACCCTACCACTGCAAAGATCCCCCTGTTCTCCCTGCGTAAAGGTGTCCCCCTTCCGCTTGGGAGAACATGGGGAGGCCCCCTGGACATGGCTTTTCTCCAAGCCTCGGATGGCTGTTTTCGGGCCTAGACCTGGCCGCGCATGCGCACTCAGGCTCCCCCACCACAAGTCTCCCTCGGGTCACTTGCCCCACCCTTGATCTGTCTGACCATTTGCACAGGGTCCCTAGGCACCTGTCTGGGAAACGGAAGCCCACCCTGCCACCCAGAGGACCGCGCGATTCCCCATGGGCCACACTTCCCAGCAGCTCTCCCAGCTCCTCACAGACAGTGTGCGCAGGAAAGACTTGGGGACCGGGGGCCTGGGTCGGGGATTTTCCAAGGGGCTCTCTGAGGGCCAGGGGTCCTCTCTCACCCGGTGAGTGCCCACGCCGTCCCTTGACCCTCCCACCACACCTGATTCCCGCGATAAGCGGCCCTCCAACTCCATGGGGCCGGGACACCTGGGCCGGGTGTGTGAGCAACTGGCTTACGTGGAGGCAAACCTGCAGACCCCTCCGGCCCGAACCCACCACTGCGAAGATCCCCGTTTTCTTCAATCCATAAAGGGGTCCTCCTTGAGGAGAGGAGGAACATGGGGAGGCCCCAGGAGATGGCTATTCTCGGAGCCGAGGCTGCCTGGTTAAGGGCCAACACCTGGGCCGCGCATGCGCACTCAGGCTCCCCAGCACTCGCCTCCCTCGGCTCATGTGACCCACCCTTTAGAGATCACAGCAGTTTCACAGGGTCCCTGGGCACCTGTCCGTGGACACAGGAACCCTCCCTGCCACCTAGAGGACCACGCGATTTCCTCTGGGGCACAGAGCCCAGAAGCACTCCCAGCCTCGCACAGACTCTGTGCGCAGCATAGACTTGTGGACCAGGGGCCTGGGCAGGGAATTTTCCTGGTAACTCTCTAAAGGCCGGGTGCCCTCTGTCGCTCGGGGAGTGCCCACGCCGTCCCTTGACCCCGCAGGAAACTTGCATCCAGCCATAGGCAGCCCTCTGCCTCCACGGGGCTCAAACAGCTGGGCCCGGTGTGCGAGCACCTGGCGTACGTGGAGGCAAACCCCAGACCCCTCCGTCCCGTCCCTACCACTGCAAAGATCCCCCTGTTCTTCCATGCATAAAGGGGTCCCCCTTTCCGCTTGGGAGAACATGGGGAGGCCCCAGGAGATGGCTATTCTCCTAGCCGCGGCTGGCTGGTTTCGGGTTTAGACCTGGGCCGTGCATGCGCACTCAGGCTCCCCACCACAAGCCTCCCTCGGGTCATGTGACCCACCCTTAGGGGCGAAGTGGCCCACCCTTCAGGGGTCACGTGACCCACCCTTCGGAGGTCACGTGCCCCGCGCTTGAGGGGTCTCGGGACCCACCTTGGAGTGGTCACGTCTCCCACCTTGGAGGGGTCACGTGACCCACCCTTGGGAGGTCACGTGCCCCACCCTTGAGGTGTCACCTTACCCAGCCTAGGGAGGTCACGTGCCCCACCCTTGAGGGGTCTCGTGACCCACCCTTGGGAGGTCACAGCAGTTCCACAGGGTCCCTGGGCACCTGTCCCTGGAAAGAGAAGCCCTCCCTGCCCCTCAGAGGACCACGCGATTTCCCCTAGGCAACACTGCCCAGCAGCACTCCCAGCCCAGCACAGACAGTGTGCTAAGGACAGACTTGGGGACCGGGAGCTTGGGCGGGGGATTTTCCAGGGAACTCTCCAAGGGCCCGGTGCCCTGTGTCGGCCGGGGAGTGCCCTCGCCGTTCCTTGACCCCGCAGGACACTTGCATCCAGCAATCAGCAGCCCTCTGCCTCCACGGGGCTCAAACACCTGTGTTCGGAGTGCGGGCACCTGGCGTACGTGGAGACAAACCGGCAGAACCCTCCACCCTGACCCTACCACTGCAAAGATCCCCCTGTTCTCCCTGCGTAAAGGTGTCCCCCTTTCCGCTTGGGAGAACATGGGGAGGCCCCCTGGACATGGCTTTTCTCCAAGCCTCGGATGGCTGTTTTCGGGCCTAGACCTGGCCGCGCATGCGCACTCAGGCTCCCCCACCACAAGTCTCCCTCGGGTCACTTGCCCCACCCTTGATCTGTCTGACCATTTGCACAGGGTCCCTAGGCACCTGTCTGGGAAACGGAAGCCCACCCTGCCACCCAGAGGACCGCGCGATTCCCCATGGGCCACACTTCCCAGCAGCTCTCCCAGCTCCTCACAGACAGTGTGCGCAGGAAAGACTTGGGGACCGGGGGCCTGGGTCGGGGATTTTCCAAGGGGCTCTCTGAGGGCCAGGCGTCCTCTCTCACCCGGTGAGTGCCCACGCCGTCCCTTGACCCTCCCACCACACCTGATTCCCGCGATAAGCGGCCCTCCAACTCCATGGGGCCGGGACACCTGGGCCGGGTGTGTGAGCAACTGGCTTACGTGGAGGCAAACCTGCAGACCCCTCCGGCCCGAACCCACCACTGCGAAGATCCCCGTTTTCTTCAATCCATAAAGGGGTCCTCCTTGAGGAGTGGAGGAACATGGGGAGGCCCCAGGAGATGGCTATTCTCGGAGCCGAGGCTGCCTGGTTAAGGGCCAACACCTGGGCCGCGCATGCGCACTCAGGCTCCCCAGCACTCGCCTCCCTCGGCTCATGTGACCCACCCTTTAGAGATCACAGCAGTTTCACAGGGTCCCTGGGCACCTGTCCGTGGACACAGGAACCCTCCCTGCCACCTAGAGGACCACGCGATTTCCTCTGGGGCACAGAGCCCAGAAGCACTCCCAGCCTCGCACAGACTCTGTGCGCAGCATAGACTTGTGGACCAGGGGCCTGGGCAGGGAATTTTCCTGGTAACTCTCTAAAGGCCGGGTGCCCTCTGTCGCTCGGGGAGTGCCCACGCCGTCCCTTGACCCCGCAGGAAACTTGCATCCAGCCATAGGCAGCCCTCTGCCTCCACGGGGCTCAAACAGCTGGGCCCGGTGTGCGAGCACCTGGCGTACGTGGAGGCAAACCCCAGACCCCTCCGTCCCGTCCCTACCACTGCAAAGATCCCCCTGTTCTTCCATGCATAAAGGGGTCCCCCTTTCCGCTTGGGAGAACATGGGGAGGCCCCAGGAGATGGCTATTCTCCTAGCCGCGGCTGGCTGGTTTCGGGTTTAGACCTGGGCCGTGCATGCGCACTCAGGCTCCCCACCACAAGCCTCCCTCGGGTCATGTGACCCACCCTTAGGGGCGAAGTGGCCCACCCTTCAGGGGTCACGTGACACACCCTTGCGCGGTCACGTGACCCACCCTTCGGAGGTCACGTGCCCCGCGCTTGAGGGGTCTCGGGACCCACCTTGGAGGGGTCACGTGTCCCACCTTGGAGGGGTCACGTGACCCACCCTTGGGAGGTCACGTGCCCCACCCTTCAGGGGTCACCTGACCCAGCCCAGGGAGGTCACGTGCCCCACCCTTGAGGGGTCTCGTGACCCACCCTTGGGAGGTCACAGCAGTTCCACAGGGTCCCTGGGCACCTGTCCCTGGAAAGAGAAGCCCTCCCTGCCCCTCAGAGGACCACGCGATTTCCCCTAGGCAACACTGCCCAGCAGCACTCCCAGCCCAGCACAGACAGTGTGCTAAGGACAGACTTGGGGACCGGGAGCTTGGGCGGGGGATTTTCCAGGGAACTCTCCAAGGGCCCGGTGCCCTGTGTCGGCCGGGGTGTGCCCTCGCCGTTCCTTGACCCAGCAGGACACTTGCATCCAGCAATCAGCAGCCCTCTGCCTCCACGGGGCTCAAACACCTGTGTTCGGAGTGCGGGCACCTGGCGTACGTGGAGACAAACCGGCAGAACCCTCCACCCTGACCCTACCACTGCAAAGATCCCCCTGTTCTCCCTGCGTAAAGGTGTCCCCCTTTCCGCTTGGGAGAACATGGGGAGGCCCCCTGGACATGGCTTTTCTCCAAGCCTCGGATGGCTTTTTTCGGGCCTAGACCTGGCCGCGCATGCGCACTCAGGCTCCCCCACCACAAGTCTCCCTCGGGTCACTTGCCCCACCCTTGATCTGTCTGACCATTTGCACAGGGTCCCTAGGCACCTGTCTGGGAAACGGAAGCCCACCCTGCCACCCAGAGGACCGCGCGATTCCCCATGGGCCACACTTCCCAGCAGCTCTCCCAGCTCCTCACAGACAGTGTGCGCAGGAAAGACTTGGGGACCGGGGGCCTGGGTCGGGGATTTTCCAAGGGGCTCTCTGAGGGCCAGGGGTCCTCTCTCACCCGGTGAGTGCCCACGCCTTCCCTTGACCCTCCCACTACACCTGATTCCCGCGATAAGCGGCCCTCCAACTCCATGGGGCCGGGACACCTGGGCCGGGTGTGTGAGCAACTGGCTTACGTGGAGGCAAACCTGCAGACCCCTCCGGCCCGAACCCACCACTGCGAAGATCCCCGTTTTCTTCAATCCATAAAGGGGTCCTCCTTGAGGAGTGGAGGAACATGGGGAGGCCCCAGGAGATGGCTATTCTCGGAGCCGAGGCTGCCTGGTTAAGGGCCAACACCTGGGCCGCGCATGCGCACTCAGGCTCCCCAGCACTCGCCTCCCTCGGCTCATGTGACCCACCCTTTAGAGATCACAGCAGTTTCACAGGGTCCCTGGGCACCTGTCCGTGGACACAGGAACCCTCCCTGCCACCTAGAGGACCACGCGATTTCCTCTGGGGCACAGAGCCCAGAAGCACTCCCAGCCTCGCACAGACTCTGTGCGCAGCATAGACTTGTGGACCAGGGGCCTGGGCAGGGAATTTTCCTGGTAACTCTCTAAAGGCCGGGTGCCCTCTGTCGCTCGGGGAGTGCCCACGCCGTCCCTTGACCCCGCAGGAAACTTGCATCCAGCCATAGGCAGCCCTCTGCCTCCACGGGGCTCAAACAGCTGGGCCCGGTGTGCGAGCACCTGGCGTACGTGGAGGCAAACCCCAGACCCCTCCGTCCCGTCCCTACCACTGCAAAGATCCCCCTGTTCTTCCATGCATAAAGGGGTCCCCCTTTCCGCTTGGGAGAACATGGGGAGGCCCCAGGAGATGGCTATTCTCCTAGCCGCGGCTGGCTGGTTTCGGGTTTAGACCTGGGCCGTGCATGCGCACTCAGGCTCCCCACCACAAGCCTCCCTCGGGTCATGTGACCCACCCTTAGGGGCGAAGTGGCCCACCCTTCAGGGGTCACGTGACCCACCCTTCGGAGGTCACGTGCCCCGCGCTTGAGGGGTCTCGGGACCCACCTTGGAGTGGTCACGTCTCCCACCTTGGAGGGGTCACGTGACCCACCCTTGGGAGGTCACGTGCCCCACCCTTGAGGTGTCACCTTACCCAGCCTAGGGAGGTCACGTGCCCCACCCTTGAGGGGTCTCGTGACCCACCCTTGGGAGGTCACAGCAGTTCCACAGGGTCCCTGGGCACCTGTCCCTGGAAAGAGAAGCCCTCCCTGCCCCTCAGAGGACCACGCGATTTCCCCTAGGCAACACTGCCCAGCAGCACTCCCAGCCCAGCACAGACAGTGTGCTAAGGACAGACTTGGGGACCGGGAGCTTGGGCGGGGGATTTTCCAGGGAACTCTCCAAGGGCCCGGTGCCCTGTGTCGGCCGGGGAGTGCCCTCGCCGTTCCTTGACCCCGCAGGACACTTGCATCCAGCAATCAGCAGCCCTCTGCCTCCACGGGGCTCAAACACCTGTGTTCGGAGTGCGGGCACCTGGCGTACGTGGAGACAAACCGGCAGAACCCTCCACCCTGACCCTACCACTGCAAAGATCCCCCTGTTCTCCCTGCGTAAAGGTGTCCCCCTTTCCGCTTGGGAGAACATGGGGAGGCCCCCTGGACATGGCTTTTCTCCAAGCCTCGGATGGCTGTTTTCGGGCCTAGACCTGGCCGCGCATGCGCACTCAGGCTCCCCCACCACAAGTCTCCCTCGGGTCACTTGCCCCACCCTTGATCTGTCTGACCATTTGCACAGGGTCCCTAGGCACCTGTCTGGGAAACGGAAGCCCACCCTGCCACCCAGAGGACCGCGCGATTCCCCATGGGCCACACTTCCCAGCAGCTCTCCCAGCTCCTCACAGACAGTGTGCGCAGGAAAGACTTGGGGACCGGGGGCCTGGGTCGGGGATTTTCCAAGGGGCTCTCTGAGGGCCAGGCGTCCTCTCTCACCCGGTGAGTGCCCACGCCGTCCCTTGACCCTCCCACCACACCTGATTCCCGCGATAAGCGGCCCTCCAACTCCATGGGGCCGGGACACCTGGGCCGGGTGTGTGAGCAACTGGCTTACGTGGAGGCAAACCTGCAGACCCCTCCGGCCCGAACCCACCACTGCGAAGATCCCCGTTTTCTTCAATCCATAAAGGGGTCCTCCTTGAGGAGTGGAGGAACATGGGGAGGCCCCAGGAGATGGCTATTCTCGGAGCCGAGGCTGCCTGGTTAAGGGCCAACACCTGGGCCGCGCATGCGCACTCAGGCTCCCCAGCACTCGCCTCCCTCGGCTCATGTGACCCACCCTTTAGAGATCACAGCAGTTTCACAGGGTCCCTGGGCACCTGTCCGTGGACACAGGAACCCTCCCTGCCACCTAGAGGACCACGCGATTTCCTCTGGGGCACAGAGCCCAGAAGCACTCCCAGCCTCGCACAGACTCTGTGCGCAGCATAGACTTGTGGACCAGGGGCCTGGGCAGGGAATTTTCCTGGTAACTCTCTAAAGGCCGGGTGCCCTCTGTCGCTCGGGGAGTGCCCACGCCGTCCCTTGACCCCGCAGGAAACTTGCATCCAGCCATAGGCAGCCCTCTGCCTCCACGGGGCTCAAACAGCTGGGCCCGGTGTGCGAGCACCTGGCGTACGTGGAGGCAAACCCCAGACCCCTCCGTCCCGTCCCTACCACTGCAAAGATCCCCCTGTTCTTCCATGCATAAAGGGGTCCCCCTTTCCGCTTGGGAGAACATGGGGAGGCCCCAGGAGATGGCTATTCTCCTAGCCGCGGCTGGCTGGTTTCGGGTTTAGACCTGGGCCGTGCATGCGCACTCAGGCTCCCCACCACAAGCCTCCCTCGGGTCATGTGACCCACCCTTAGGGGCGAAGTGGCCCACCCTTCAGGGGTCACGTGACACACCCTTGCGCGGTCACGTGACCCACCCTTCGGAGGTCACGTGCCCCGCGCTTGAGGGGTCTCGGGACCCACCTTGGAGGGGTCACGTGTCCCACCTTGGAGGGGTCACGTGACCCACCCTTGGGAGGTCACGTGCCCCACCCTTCAGGGGTCACCTGACCCAGCCCAGGGAGGTCACGTGCCCCACCCTTGAGGGGTCTCGTGACCCACCCTTGGGAGGTCACAGCAGTTCCACAGGGTCCCTGGGCACCTGTCCCTGGAAAGAGAAGCCCTCCCTGCCCCTCAGAGGACCACGCGATTTCCCCTAGGCAACACTGCCCAGCAGCACTCCCAGCCCAGCACAGACAGTGTGCTAAGGACAGACTTGGGGACCGGGAGCTTGGGCGGGGGATTTTCCAGGGAACTCTCCAAGGGCCCGGTGCCCTGTGTCGGCCGGGGTGTGCCCTCGCCGTTCCTTGACCCAGCAGGACACTTGCATCCAGCAATCAGCAGCCCTCTGCCTCCACGGGGCTCAAACACCTGTGTTCGGAGTGCGGGCACCTGGCGTACGTGGAGACAAACCGGCAGAACCCTCCACCCTGACCCTACCACTGCAAAGATCCCCCTGTTCTCCCTGCGTAAAGGTGTCCCCCTTTCCGCTTGGGAGAACATGGGGAGGCCCCCTGGACATGGCTTTTCTCCAAGCCTCGGATGGCTTTTTTCGGGCCTAGACCTGGCCGCGCATGCGCACTCAGGCTCCCCCACCACAAGTCTCCCTCGGGTCACTTGCCCCACCCTTGATCTGTCTGACCATTTGCACAGGGTCCCTAGGCACCTGTCTGGGAAACGGAAGCCCACCCTGCCACCCAGAGGACCGCGCGATTCCCCATGGGCCACACTTCCCAGCAGCTCTCCCAGCTCCTCACAGACAGTGTGCGCAGGAAAGACTTGGGGACCGGGGGCCTGGGTCGGGGATTTTCCAAGGGGCTCTCTGAGGGCCAGGGGTCCTCTCTCACCCGGTGAGTGCCCACGCCTTCCCTTGACCCTCCCACTACACCTGATTCCCGCGATAAGCGGCCCTCCAACTCCATGGGGCCGGGACACCTGGGCCGGGTGTGTGAGCAACTGGCTTACGTGGAGGCAAACCTGCAGACCCCTCCGGCCCGAACCCACCACTGCGAAGATCCCCGTTTTCTTCAATCCATAAAGGGGTCCTCCTTGAGGAGTGGAGGAACATGGGGAGGCCCCAGGAGATGGCTATTCTCGGAGCCGAGGCTGCCTGGTTAAGGGCCAACACCTGGGCCGCGCATGCGCACTCAGGCTCCCCAGCACTCGCCTCCCTCGGCTCATGTGACCCACCCTTTAGAGATCACAGCAGTTTCACAGGGTCCCTGGGCACCTGTCCGTGGACACAGGAACCCTCCCTGCCACCTAGAGGACCACGCGATTTCCTCTGGGGCACAGAGCCCAGAAGCACTCCCAGCCTCGCACAGACTCTGTGCGCAGCATAGACTTGTGGACCAGGGGCCTGGGCAGGGAATTTTCCTGGTAACTCTCTAAAGGCCGGGTGCCCTCTGTCGCTCGGGGAGTGCCCACGCCGTCCCTTGACCCCGCAGGAAACTTGCATCCAGCCATAGGCAGCCCTCTGCCTCCACGGGGCTCAAACAGCTGGGCCCGGTGTGCGAGCACCTGGCGTACGTGGAGGCAAACCCCAGACCCCTCCGTCCCGTCCCTACCACTGCAAAGATCCCCCTGTTCTTCCATGCATAAAGGGGTCCCCCTTTCCGCTTGGGAGAACATGGGGAGGCCCCAGGAGATGGCTATTCTCCTAGCCGCGGCTGGCTGGTTTCGGGTTTAGACCTGGGCCGTGCATGCGCACTCAGGCTGCCCACCACAAGCCTCCCTCGGGTCATGTGACCCACCCTTAGGGGCGAAGTGGCCCACCCTTCAGGGGTCACGTGACCCACCCTTCGGAGGTCACGTGCCCCGCGCTTGAGGGGTCTCGGGACCCACCTTGGAGGGGTCACGTGTCCCACCTTGGAGGGGACACTTGACCCACCCTTGGGAGGTCACGTGCCCCACCCTTCAGGGGTCACCTGACCCAGCCTAGGGAGGTCACGTGCCCCACCCTTGAGGGGTCTCGTGACCCACCCTTGGGAGGTCACAGCAGTTCCACAGGGTCCCTGGGCACCTGTCCCTGGAAAGAGAAGCCCTCCCTGCCCCTCAGAGGACCACGCGATTTCCCCTAGGCAACACTGCCCAGCAGCACTCCCAGCCCAGCACAGACAGTGTGCTAAGGACAGACTTGGGGACCGGGAGCTTGGGCGGGGGATTTTCCAGGGAACTCTCCAAGGGCCCGGTGCCCTGTGTCGGCCGGGGAGTGCCCTCGCCGTTCCTTGACCCCGCAGGACACTTGCATCCAGCAATCAGCAGCCCTCTGCCTCCACGGGGCTCAAACACCTGTGTTCGGAGTGCGGGCACCTGGCGTACGTGGAGACAAACCGGCAGAACCCTCCACCCTGACCCTACCACTGCAAAGATCCCCCTGTTCTCCCTGCGTAAAGGTGTCCCCCTTCCCCTTGGGAGAACATGGGGAGGCCCCCTGGACATGGCTTTTCTCCAAGCCTCGGATGGCTGTTTTCGGGCCTAGACCTGGCCGCGCATGCGCACTCAGGCTCCCCCACCACAAGTCTCCCTCGGGTCACTTGCCCCACCCTTGATCTGTCTGACCATTTGCACAGGGTCCCTAGGCACCTGTCTGGGAAACGGAAGCCCACCCTGCCACCCAGAGGACCGCGCGATTCCCCATGGGCCACACTTCCCAGCAGCTCTCCCAGCTCCTCACAGACAGTGTGCGCAGGAAAGACTTGGGGACCGGGGGCCTGGGTCGGGGATTTTCCAAGGGGCTCTCTGAGGGCCAGGGGTCCTCTCTCACCCGGTGAGTGCCCACGCCGTCCCTTGACCCTCCCACCACACCTGATTCCCGCGATAAGCGGCCCTCCAACTCCATGGGGCCGGGACACCTGGGCCGGGTGTGTGAGCAACTGGCTTACGTGGAGGCAAACCTGCAGACCCCTCCGGCCCGAACCCACCACTGCGAAGATCCCCGTTTTCTTCAATCCATAAAGGGGTCCTCCTTGAGGAGTGGAGGAACATGGGGAGGCCCCAGGAGATGGCTATTCTCGGAGCCGAGGCTGCCTGGTTAAGGGCCAACACCTGGGCCGCGCATGCGCACTCAGGCTCCCCAGCACTCGCCTCCCTCGGCTCATGTGACCCACCCTTTAGAGATCACAGCAGTTTCACAGGGTCCCTGGGCACCTGTCCGTGGACACAGGAACCCTCCCTGCCACCTAGAGGACCACGCGATTTCCTCTGGGGCACAGAGCCCAGAAGCACTCCCAGCCTCGCACAGACTCTGTGCGCAGCATAGACTTGTGGACCAGGGGCCTGGGCAGGGAATTTTCCTGGTAACTCTCTAAAGGCCGGGTGCCCTCTGTCGCTCGGGGAGTGCCCACGCCGTCCCTTGACCCCGCAGGAAACTTGCATCCAGCCATAGGCAGCCCTCTGCCTCCACGGGGCTCAAACAGCTGGGCCCGGTGTGCGAGCACCTGGCGTACGTGGAGGCAAACCCCAGACCCCTCCGTCCCGTCCCTACCACTGCAAAGATCCCCCTGTTCTTCCATGCATAAAGGGGTCCCCCTTTCCGCTTGGGAGAACATGGGGAGGCCCCAGGAGATGGCTATTCTCCTAGCCGCGGCTGGCTGGTTTCGGGTTTAGACCTGGGCCGTGCATGCGCACTCAGGCTCCCCACCACAAGCCTCCCTCGGGTCATGTGACCCACCCTTAGGGGCGAAGTGGCCCACCCTTGCGCGGTCACGTGACCCACCCTTCGGAGGTCACGTGCCCCGCGCTTGAGGGGTCTCCGGACCCACCTTGGAGGGGTCACGTGTCCCACCTTGGAGGGGTCACGTGACCCACCCTTGGGAGGTCACGTGCCCCACCCTTCAGGGGTCACCTGACCCAGCCTAGGGAGGTCACGTGCCCCACCCTTGAGGGGTCTCGTGACCCACCCTTGGGAGGTCACAGCAGTTCCACAGGGTCCCTGGGCACCTGTCCCTGGAAAGAGAAGCCCTCCCTGCCCCTCAGAGGACCACGCGATTTCCCCTAGGCAACACTGCCCAGCAGCACTCCCAGCCCAGCACAGACAGTGTGCTAAGGACAGACTTGGGGACCGGGAGCTTGGGCGGGGGATTTTCCAGGGAACTCTCCAAGGGCCCGGTGCCCTGTGTCGGCCGGGGAGTGCCCTCGCCGTTCCTTGACCCCGCAGGACACTTGCATCCAGCAATCAGCAGCCCTCTGCCTCCACGGGGCTCAAACACCTGTGTTCGGAGTGCGGGCACCTGGCGTACGTGGAGACAAACCGGCAGAACCCTCCACCCTGACCCTACCACTGCAAAGATCCCCCTGTTCTCCCTGCGTAAAGGTGTCCCCCTTTCCGCTTGGGAGAACATGGGGAGGCCCCCTGGACATGGCTTTTCTCCAAGCCTCGGATGGCTGTTTTCGGGCCTAGACCTGGCCGCGCATGCGCACTCAGGCTCCCCCACCACAAGTCTCCCTCGGGTCACTTGCCCCACCCTTGATCTGTCTGACCATTTGCACAGGGTCCCTAGGCACCTGTCTGGGAAACGGAAGCCCACCCTGCCACCCAGAGGACCGCGCGATTCCCCATGGGCCACACTTCCCAGCAGCTCTCCCAGCTCCTCACAGACAGTGTGCGCAGGAAAGACTTGGGGACCGGGGGCCTGGGTCGGGGATTTTCCAAGGGGCTCTCTGAGGGCCAGGCGTCCTCTCTCACCCGGTGAGTGCCCACGCCGTCCCTTGACCCTCCCACCACACCTGATTCCCGCGATAAGCGGCCCTCCAACTCCATGGGGCCGGGACACCTGGGCCGGGTGTGTGAGCAACTGGCTTACGTGGAGGCAAACCTGCAGACCCCTCCGGCCCGAACCCACCACTGCGAAGATCCCCGTTTTCTTCAATCCATAAAGGGGTCCTCCTTGAGGAGTGGAGGAACATGGGGAGGCCCCAGGAGATGGCTATTCTCGGAGCCGAGGCTGCCTGGTTAAGGGCCAACACCTGGGCCGCGCATGCGCACTCAGTCTCCCCAGCACTCGCCTCCCTCGGCTCATGTGACCCACCCTTTAGAGATCACAGCAGTTTCACAGGGTCCCTGAGCACCTGTCCGTGGACACAGGAACCCTCCCTGCCACCTAGAGGACCACGCGATTTCCTCTGGGGCACAGAGCCCAGAAGCACTCCCAGCCTCGCACAGACTCTGTGCGCAGCATAGACTTGTGGACCAGGGGCCTGGGCAGGGAATTTTCCTGGTAACTCTCTAAAGGCCGGGTGCCCTCTGTCGCTCGGGGAGTGCCCACGCCGTCCCTTGACCCCGCAGGAAACTTGCATCCAGCCATAGGCAGCCCTCTGCCTCCACGGGGCTCAAACAGCTGGGCCCGGTGTGCGAGCACCTGGCGTACGTGGAGGCAAACCCCAGACCCCTCCGTCCCGTCCCTACCACTGCAAAGATCCCCCTGTTCTTCCATGCATAAAGGGGTCCCCCTTTCCGCTTGGGAGAACATGGGGAGGCCCCAGGAGATGGCTATTCTCCTAGCCGCGGCTGGCTGGTTTCGGGTTTAGACCTGGGCCGTGCATGCGCACTCAGGCTCCCCACCACAAGCCTCCCTCGGGTCATGTGACCCACCCTTAGGGGCGAAGTGGCCCACCCTTCAGGGGTCACGTGACACACCCTTGCGCGGTCACGTGACCCACCCTTCGGAGGTCACGTGCCCCGCGCTTGAGGGGTCTCGGGACCCACCTTGGAGGGGTCACGTGTCCCACCTTGGAGGGGTCACGTGACCCACCCTTGGGAGGTCACGTGCCCCACCCTTCAGGGGTCACCTGACCCAGCCTAGGGAGGTCACGTGCCCCACCCTTGAGGGGTCTCGTGACCCACCCTTGGGAGGTCACAGCAGTTCCACAGGGTCCCTGGGCACCTGTCCCTGGAAAGAGAAGCCCTCCCTGCCCCTCAGAGGACCACGCGATTTCCCCTAGGCAACACTGCCCAGCAGCACTCCCAGCCCAGCACAGACAGTGTGCTAAGGACAGACTTGGGGACCGGGAGCTTGGGCGGGGGATTTTCCAGGGAACTCTCCAAGGGCCCGGTGCCCTGTGTCGGCCGGGGAGTGCCCTCGCCGTTCCTTGACCCCGCAGGACACTTGCATCCAGCAATCAGCAGCCCTCTGCCTCCACGGGGCTCAAACACCTGTGTTCGGAGTGCGGGCACCTGGCGTACGTGGAGACAAACCGGCAGAACCCTCCACCCTGACCCTACCACTGCAAAGATCCCCCTGTTCTCCCTGCGTAAAGGTGTCCCCCTTTCCGCTTGGGAGAACATGGGGAGGCCCCCTGGACATGGCTTTTCTCCAAGCCTCGGATGGCTGTTTTCGGGCCTAGACCTGGCCGCGCATGCGCACTCAGGCTCCCCCACCACAAGTCTCCCTCGGGTCACTTGCCCCACCCTTGATCTGTCTGACCATTTGCACAGGGTCCCTAGGCACCTGTCTGGGAAACGGAAGCCCACCCTGCCACCCAGAGGACCGCGCGATTCCCCATGGGCCACACTTCCCAGCAGCTCTCCCAGCTCCTCACAGACAGTGTGCGCAGGAAAGACTTGGGGACCGGGGGCCTGGGTCGGGGATTTTCCAAGGGGCTCTCTGAGGGCCAGGGGTCCTCTCTCACCCGGTGAGTGCCCACGCCGTCCCTTGACCCTCCCACCACACCTGATTCCCGCGATAAGCGGCCCTCCAACTCCATGGGGCCGGGACACCTGGGCCGGGTGTGTGAGCAACTGGCTTACGTGGAGGCAAACATGCAGACCCCTCCGGCCCGAACCCACCACTGCGAAGATCCCCGTTTTCTTCAATCCATAAAGGGGTCCTCCTTGAGGAGAGGAGGAACATGGGGAGGCCCCAGGAGATGGCTATTCTCGGAGCCGAGGCTGCCTGGTTAAGGTCCAACACCTGGGCCGCGCATGCGCACTCAGGCTCCCCAGCACTCGCCTCCCTCGGCTCATGTGACCCACCCTTTAGAGATCACAGCAGTTTCACAGGGTCCCTGGGCACCTGTCCGTGGACACAGGAACCCTCCCTGCCACCTAGAGGACCACGCGATTTCCTCTGGGGCACAGAGCCCAGAAGCACTCCCAGCCTCGCACAGACTCTGTGCGCAGCATAGACTTGTGGACCAGGGGCCTGGGCAGGGAATTTTCCTGGTAACTCTCTAAAGGCCGGGTGCCCTCTGTCGCTCGGGGAGTGCCCACGCCGTCCCTTGACCCCGCAGGAAACTTGCATCCAGCCATAGGCAGCCCTCTGCCTCCACGGGGCTCAAACAGCTGGGCCCGGTGTGCGAGCACCTGGCGTACGTGGAGGCAAACCCCAGACCCCTCCGTCCCGTCCCTACCACTGCAAAGATCCCCCTGTTCTTCCATGCATAAAGGGGTCCCCCTTTCCGCTTGGGAGAACATGGGGAGGCCCCAGGAGATGGCTATTCTCCTAGCCGCGGCTGGCTGGTTTCGGGTTTAGACCTGGGCCGTGCATGCGCACTCAGGCTCCCCACCACAAGCCTCCCTCGGGTCATGTGACCCACCCTTAGGGGCGAAGTGGCCCACCCTTCAGGGGTCACGTGACCCACCCTTCGGAGGTCACGTGCCCCGCGCTTGAGGGGTCTCGGGACCCACCTTGGAGGGGTCACGTGTCCCACCTTGGAGGGGTCACGTGACCCACCCTTGGGAGGTCACGTGCCCCACCCTTGAGGTGTCACCTTACCCAGCCTAGGGAGGTCACGTGCCCCACCCTTGAGGGGTCTCGTGACCCACCCTTGGGAGGTCACAGCAGTTCCACAGGGTCCCTGGGCACCTGTCCCTGGAAAGAGAAGCCCTCCCTGCCCCTCAGAGGACCACGCGATTTCCCCTAGGCAACACTGCCCAGCAGCACTCCCAGCCCAGCACAGACAGTGTGCTAAGGACAGACTTGGGGACCGGGAGCTTGGGCGGGGGATTTTCCAGGGAACTCTCCAAGGGCCCGGTGCCCTGTGTCGGCCGGGGAGTGCCCTCGCCGTTCCTTGACCCCGCAGGACACTTGCATCCAGCAATCAGCAGCCCTCTGCCTCCACGGGGCTCAAACACCTGTGTTCGGAGTGCGGGCACCTGGCGTACGTGGAGACAAACCGGCAGAACCCTCCACCCTGACCCTACCACTGCAAAGATCCCCCTGTTCTCCCTGCGTAAAGGTGTCCCCCTTTCCGCTTGGGAGAACATGGGGAGGCCCCCTGGACATGGCTTTTCTCCAAGCCTCGGATGGCTGTTTTCGGGCCTAGACCTGGCCGCGCATGCGCACTCAGGCTCCCCCACCACAAGTCTCCCTCGGGTCACTTGCCCCACCCTTGATCTGTCTGACCATTTGCACAGGGTCCCTAGGCACCTGTCTGGGAAACGGAAGCCCACCCTGCCACCCAGAGGACCGCGCGATTCCCCATGGGCCACACTTCCCAGCAGCTCTCCCAGCTCCTCACAGACAGTGTGCGCAGGAAAGACTTGGGGACCGGGGGCCTGGGTCGGGGATTTTCCAAGGGGCTCTCTGAGGGCCAGGCGTCCTCTCTCACCCGGTGAGTGCCCACGCCGTCCCTTGACCCTCCCACCACACCTGATTCCCGCGATAAGCGGCCCTCCAACTCCATGGGGCCGGGACACCTGGGCCGGGTGTGTGAGCAACTGGCTTACGTGGAGGCAAACCTGCAGACCCCTCCGGCCCGAACCCACCACTGCGAAGATCCCCGTTTTCTTCAATCCATAAAGGGGTCCTCCTTGAGGAGTGGAGGAACATGGGGAGGCCCCAGGAGATGGCTATTCTCGGAGCCGAGGCTGCCTGGTTAAGGGCCAACACCTGGGCCGCGCATGCGCACTCAGGCTCCCCAGCACTCGCCTCCCTCGGCTCATGTGACCCACCCTTTAGAGATCACAGCAGTTTCACAGGGTCCCTGGGCACCTGTCCGTGGACACAGGAACCCTCCCTGCCACCTAGAGGACCACGCGATTTCCTCTGGGGCACAGAGCCCAGAAGCACTCCCAGCCTCGCACAGACTCTGTGCGCAGCATAGACTTGTGGACCAGGGGCCTGGGCAGGGAATTTTCCTGGTAACTCTCTAAAGGCCGGGTGCCCTCTGTCGCTCGGGGAGTGCCCACGCCGTCCCTTGACCCCGCAGGAAACTTGCATCCAGCCATAGGCAGCCCTCTGCCTCCACGGGGCTCAAACAGCTGGGCCCGGTGTGCGAGCACCTGGCGTACGTGGAGGCAAACCCCAGACCCCTCCGTCCCGTCCCTACCACTGCAAAGATCCCCCTGTTCTTCCATGCATAAAGGGGTCCCCCTTTCCGCTTGGGAGAACATGGGGAGGCCCCAGGAGATGGCTATTCTCCTAGCCACGGCTGGCTGGTTTCGGGTTTAGACCTGGGCCGTGCATGCGCACTCAGGCTCCCCACCACAAGCCTCCCTCGGGTCATGTGACCCACCCTTAGGGGCGAAGTGGCCCACCCTTCAGGGGTCACGTGACCCACCCTTCGGAGGTCACGTGCCCCGCGCTTGAGGGGTCTCGGGACCCACCTTGGAGGGGTCACGTGTCCCACCTTGGAGGGGTCACGTGACCCACCCTTGGGAGGTCACGTGCCCCACCCTTCAGGGGTCACCTGACCCAGCCTAGGGAGGTCACGTGCCCCACCCTTGAGGGGTCTCGTGACCCACCCTTGGGAGGTCACAGCAGTTCCACAGGGTCCCTGGGCACCTGTCCCTGGAAAGAGAAGCCCTCCCTGCCCCTCAGAGGACCACGCGATTTCCCCTAGGCAACACTGCCCAGCAGCACTCCCAGCCCAGCACAGACAGTGTGCTAAGGACAGACTTGGGGACCGGGAGCTTGGGCGGGGGATTTTCCAGGGAACTCTCCAAGGGCCCGGTGCCCTGTGTCGGCCGGGGAGTGCCCTCGCCGTTCCTTGACCCCGCAGGACACTTGCATCCAGCAATCAGCAGCCCTCTGCCTCCACGGGGCTCAAACACCTGTGTTCGGAGTGCGGGCACCTGGCGTACGTGGAGACAAACCGGCAGAACCCTCCACCCTGACCCTACCACTGCAAAGATCCCCCTGTTCTCCCTGCGTAAAGGTGTCCCCCTTTCCGCTTGGGAGAACATGGGGAGGCCCCCTGGACATGGCTTTTCTCCAAGCCTCGGATGGCTGTTTTCGGGCCTAGACCTGGCCGCGCATGCGCACTCAGGCTCCCCCACCACAAGTCTCCCTCGGGTCACTTGCCCCACCCTTGATCTGTCTGACCATTTGCACAGGGTCCCTAGGCACCTGTCTGGGAAACGGAAGCCCACCCTGCCACCCAGAGGACCGCGCGATTCCCCATGGGCCACACTTCCCAGCAGCTCTCCCAGCTCCTCACAGACAGTGTGCGCAGGAAAGACTTGGGGACCGGGGGCCTGGGTCGGGGATTTTCCAAGGGGCTCTCTGAGGGCCAGGGGTCCTCTCTCACCCGGTGAGTGCCCACGCCTTCCCTTGACCCTCCCACCACACCTGATTCCCGCGATAAGCGGCCCTCCAACTCCATGGGGCCGGGACACCTGGGCCGGGTGTGTGAGCAACTGGCTTACGTGGAGGCAAACCTGCAGACCCCTCCGGCCCGAACCCACCACTGCGAAGATCCCCGTTTTCTTCAATCCATAAAGGGGTCCTCCTTGAGGAGTGGAGGAACATGGGGAGGCCCCAGGAGATGGCTATTCTCGGAGCCGAGGCTGCCTGGTTAAGGGCCAACACCTGGGCCGCGCATGCGCACTCAGGCTCCCCAGCACTCGCCTCCCTCGGCTCATGTGACCCACCCTTTAGAGATCACAGCAGTTTCACAGGGTCCCTGGGCACCTGTCCGTGGACACAGGAACCCTCCCTGCCACCTAGAGGACCACGCGATTTCCTCTGGGGCACAGAGCCCAGAAGCACTCCCAGCCTCGCACAGACTCTGTGCGCAGCATAGACTTGTGGACCAGGGGCCTGGGCAGGGAATTTTCCTGGTAACTCTCTAAAGGCCGGGTGCCCTCTGTCGCTCGGGGAGTGCCCACGCCGTCCCTTGACCCCGCAGGAAACTTGCATCCAGCCATAGGCAGCCCTCTGCCTCCACGGGGCTCAAACAGCTGGGCCCGGTGTGCGAGCACCTGGCGTACGTGGAGGCAAACCCCAGACCCCTCCGTCCCGTCCCTACCACTGCAAAGATCCCCCTGTTCTTCCATGCATAAAGGGGTCCCCCTTTCCGCTTGGGAGAACATGGGGAGGCCCCAGGAGATGGCTATTCTCCTAGCCGCGGCTGGCTGGTTTCGGGTTTAGACCTGGGCCGTGCATGCGCACTCAGGCTCCCCACCACAAGCCTCCCTCGGGTCATGTGACCCACCCTTAGGGGCGAAGTGGCCCACCCTTCAGGGGTCACGTGACACACCCTTGCGCGGTCACGTGACCCACCCTTCGGAGGTCACGTGCCCCGCGCTTGAGGGGTCTCGGGACCCACCTTGGAGGGGTCACGTGTCCCACCTTGGAGGGGTCACGTGACCCACCCTTGGGAGGTCACGTGCCCCACCCTTCAGGGGTCACCTGACCCAGCCCAGGGAGGTCACGTGCCCCACCCTTGAGGGGTCTCGTGACCCACCCTTGGGAGGTCACAGCAGTTCCACAGGGTCCCTGGGCACCTGTCCCTGGAAAGAGAAGCCCTCCCTGCCCCTCAGAGGACCACGCGATTTCCCCTAGGCAACACTGCCCAGCAGCACTCCCAGCCCAGCACAGACAGTGTGCTAAGGACAGACTTGGGGACCGGGAGCTTGGGCGGGGGATTTTCCAGGGAACTCTCCAAGGGCCCGGTGCCCTGTGTCGGCCGGGGTGTGCCCTCGCCGTTCCTTGACCCAGCAGGACACTTGCATCCAGCAATCAGCAGCCCTCTGCCTCCACGGGGCTCAAACACCTGTGTTCGGAGTGCGGGCACCTGGCGTACGTGGAGACAAACCGGCAGAACCCTCCACCCTGACCCTACCACTGCAAAGATCCCCCTGTTCTCCCTGCGTAAAGGTGTCCCCCTTTCCGCTTGGGAGAACATGGGGAGGCCCCCTGGACATGGCTTTTCTCCAAGCCTCGGATGGCTGTTTTCGGGCCTAGACCTGGCCGCGCATGCGCACTCAGGCTCCCCCACCACAAGTCTCCCTCGGGTCACTTGCCCCACCCTTGATCTGTCTGACCATTTGCACAGGGTCCCTAGGCACCTGTCTGGGAAACGGAAGCCCACCCTGCCACCCAGAGGACCGCGCGATTCCCCATGGGCCACACTTCCCAGCAGCTCTCCCAGCTCCTCACAGACAGTGTGCGCAGGAAAGACTTGGGGACCGGGGGCCTGGGTCGGGGATTTTCCAAGGGGCTCTCTGAGGGCCAGGGGTCCTCTCTCACCCGGTGAGTGCCCACGCCTTCCCTTGACCCTCCCACCACACCTGATTCCCGCGATAAGCGGCCCTCCAACTCCATGGGGCCGGGACACCTGGGCCGGGTGTGTGAGCAACTGGCTTACGTGGAGGCAAACCTGCAGACCCCTCCGGCCCGAACCCACCACTGCGAAGATCCCCGTTTTCTTCAATCCATAAAGGGGTCCTCCTTGAGGAGTGGAGGAACATGGGGAGGCCCCAGGAGATGGCTATTCTCGGAGCCGAGGCTGCCTGGTTAAGGGCCAACACCTGGGCCGCGCATGCGCACTCAGGCTCCCCAGCACTCGCCTCCCTCGGCTCATGTGACCCACCCTTTAGAGATCACAGCAGTTTCACAGGGTCCCTGGGCACCTGTCCGTGGACACAGGAACCCTCCCTGCCACCTAGAGGACCACGCGATTTCCTCTGGGGCACAGAGCCCAGAAGCACTCCCAGCCTCGCACAGACTCTGTGCGCAGCATAGACTTGTGGACCAGGGGCCTGGGCAGGGAATTTTCCTGGTAACTCTCTAAAGGCCGGGTGCCCTCTGTCGCTCGGGGAGTGCCCACGCCGTCCCTTGACCCCGCAGGAAACTTGCATCCAGCCATAGGCAGCCCTCTGCCTCCACGGGGCTCAAACAGCTGGGCCCGGTGTGCGAGCACCTGGCGTACGTGGAGGCAAACCCCAGACCCCTCCGTCCCGTCCCTACCACTGCAAAGATCCCCCTGTTCTTCCATGCATAAAGGGGTCCCCCTTTCCGCTTGGGAGAACATGGGGAGGCCCCAGGAGATGGCTATTCTCCTAGCCGCGGCTGGCTGGTTTCGGGTTTAGACCTGGGCCGTGCATGCGCACTCAGGCTCCCCACCACAAGCCTCCCTCGGGTCATGTGACCCACCCTTAGGGGCGAAGTGGCCCACCCTTCAGGGGTCACGTGACCCACCCTTCGGAGGTCACGTGCCCCGCGCTTGAGGGGTCTCGGGACCCACCTTGGAGGGGTCACGTGTCCCACCTTGGAGGGGTCACGTGACCCACCCTTGGGAGGTCACGTGCCCCACCCTTGAGGGGTCACCTGACCCAGCCTAGGGAGGTCACGTGCCCCACCCTTGAGGGGTCTCGTGACCCACCCTTGGGAGGTCACAGCAGTTCCACAGGGTCCCTGGGCACCTGTCCCTGGAAAGAGAAGCCCTCCCTGCCCCTCAGAGGACCACGCGATTTCCCCCAGGCAACACTGCCCAGCAGCACTCCCAGCCCAGCACAGACAGTGTGCTAAGGACAGACTTGGGGACCGGGAGCTTGGGCGGGGGATTTTCCAGGGAACTCTCCAAGGGCCCGGTGCCCTGTGTCGGCCGGGGAGTGCCCTCGCCGTTCCTTGACCCCGCAGGACACTTGCATCCAGCAATCAGCAGCCCTCTGCCTCCACGGGGCTCAAACACCTGTGTTCGGAGTGCGGGCACCTGGCGTACGTGGAGACAAACCGGCAGAACCCTCCACCCTGACCCTACCACTGCAAAGATCCCCCTGTTCTCCCTGCGTAAAGGTGTCCCCCTTTCCGCTTGGGAGAACATGGGGAGGCCCCCTGGACATGGCTTTTCTCCAAGCCTCGGATGGCTGTTTTCGGGCCTAGACCTGGCCGCGCATGCGCACTCAGGCTCCCCCACCACAAGTCTCCCTCGGGTCACTTGCCCCACCCTTGATCTGTCTGACCATTTGCACAGGGTCCCTAGGCACCTGTCTGGGAAACGGAAGCCCACCCTGCCACCCAGAGGACCGCGCGATTTCCCATGGGCCACACTTCCCAGCAGCTCTCCCAGCTCCTCACAGACAGTGTGCGCAGGAAAGACTTGGGGACCGGGGGCCTGGGTCGGGGATTTTCCAAGGGGCTCTCTGAGGGCCAGGCGTCCTCTCTCACCCGGTGAGTGCCCACGCCGTCCCTTGACCCTCTCACCACACCTGATTCCCGCGATAAGCGGCCCTCCAACTCCATGGGGCCGGGACACCTGGGCCGGGTGTGTGAGCAACTGGCTTACGTGGAGGCAAACCTGCAGACCCCTCCGGCCCGAACCCACCACTGCGAAGATCCCCGTTTTCTTCAATCCATAAAGGGGTCCTCCTTGAGGAGTGGAGGAACATGGGGAGGCCCCAGGAGATGGCTATTCTCGGAGCCGAGGCTGCCTGGTTAAGGGCCAACACCTGGGCCGCGCATGCGCACTCAGGCTCCCCAGCACTCGCCTCCCTCGGCTCATGTGACCCACCCTTTAGAGATCACAGCAGTTTCACAGGGTCCCTGGGCACCTGTCCGTGGACACAGGAACCCTCCCTGCCACCTAGAGGACCACGCGATTTCCTCTGGGGCACAGAGCCCAGAAGCACTCCCAGCCTCGCACAGACTCTGTGCGCAGCATAGACTTGTGGACCAGGGGCCTGGGCAGGGAATTTTCCTGGTAACTCTCTAAAGGCCGGGTGCCCTCTGTCGCTCGGGGAGTGCCCACGCCGTCCCTTGACCCCGCAGGAAACTTGCATCCAGCCATAGGCAGCCCTCTGCCTCCACGGGGCTCAAACAGCTGGGCCCGGTGTGCGAGCACCTGGCGTACGTGGAGGCAAACCCCAGACCCCTCCGTCCCGTCCCTACCACTGCAAAGATCCCCCTGTTCTTCCATGCATAAAGGGGTCCCCCTTTCCGCTTGGGAGAACATGGGGAGGCCCCAGGAGATGGCTATTCTCCTAGCCGCGGCTGGCTGGTTTCGGGTTTAGACCTGGGCCGTGCATGCGCACTCAGGCTCCCCACCACAAGCCTCCCTCGGGTCATGTGACCCACCCTTAGGGGCGAAGTGGCCCACCCTTCGGAGGTCACGTGCCCCGCGCTTGAGGGGTCTCGGGACCCACCTTGGAGGGGTCACGTGTCCCACCTTGGAGGGGTCACGTGACCCACCCTTGGGAGGTCACGTGCCCCACCCTTCAGGGGTCACCTGACCCAGCCCAGGGAGGTCACGTGCCCCACCCTTGAGAGGTCTCGTGACCCACCCTTGGGAGGTCACAGCAGTTCCACAGGGTCCCTGGGCACCTGTCCCTGGAAAGAGAAGCCCTCCCTGCCCCTCAGAGGACCACGCGATTTCCCCTAGGCAACACTGCCCAGCAGCACTCCCAGCCCAGCACAGACAGTGTGCTAAGGACAGACTTGGGGACCGGGAGCTTGGGCGGGGGATTTTCCAGGGAACTCTCCAAGGGCCCGGTGCCCTGTGTCGGCCGGGGTGTGCCCTCGCCGTTCCTTGACCCCGCAGGACACTTGCATCCAGCAATCAGCAGCCCTCTGCCTCCACGGGGCTCAAACACCTGTGTTCAGAGTGCGGGCACCTGGCGTACGTGGAGACAAACCGGCAGAACCCTCCACCCTGACCCTACCACTGCAAAGATCCCCCTGTTCTCCCTGCGTAAAGGTGTCCCCCTTTCCGCTTGGGAGAACATGGGGAGGCCCCCTGGACATGGCTTTTCTCCAAGCCTCGGATGGCTGTTTTCGGGCCTAGACCTGGCCGCGCATGCGCACTCAGGCTCCCCCACCACAAGTCTCCCTCGGGTCACTTGCCCCACCCTTGATCTGTCTGACCATTTGCACAGGGTCCCTAGGCACCTGTCTGGGAAACGGAAGCCCACCCTGCCACCCAGAGGACCGCGCGATTCCCCATGGGCCACACTTCCCAGCAGCTCTCCCAGCTCCTCACAGACAGTGTGCGCAGGAAAGACTTGGGGACCGGGGGCCTGGGTCGGGGATTTTCCAAGGGGCTCTCTGAGGGCCAGGGGTCCTCTCTCACCCGGTGAGTGCCCACGCCTTCCCTTGACCCTCCCACCACACCTGATTCCCGCGATAAGCGGCCCTCCAACTCCATGGGGCCGGGACACCTGGGCCGGGTGTGTGAGCAACTGGCTTACGTGGAGGCAAACCTGCAGACCCCTCCGGCCCGAACCCACCACTGCGAAGATCCCCGTTTTCTTCAATCCATAAAGGGGTCCTCCTTGAGGAGTGGAGGAACATGGGGAGGCCCCAGGAGATGGCTATTCTCGGAGCCGAGGCTGCCTGGTTAAGGGCCAACACCTGGGCCGCGCATGCGCACTCAGGCTCCCCAGCACTCGCCTCCCTCGGCTCATGTGACCCACCCTTTAGAGATCACAGCAGTTTCACAGGGTCCCTGGGCACCTGTCCGTGGACACAGGAACCCTCCCTGCCACCTAGAGGACCACGCGATTTCCTCTGGGGCACAGAGCCCAGAAGCACTCCCAGCCTCGCACAGACTCTGTGCGCAGCATAGACTTGTGGACCAGGGGCCTGGGCAGGGAATTTTCCTGGTAACTCTCTAAAGGCCGGGTGCCCTCTGTCGCTCGGGGAGTGCCCACGCCGTCCCTTGACCCCGCAGGAAACTTGCATCCAGCTATAGGCAGCCCTCTGCCTCCACGGGGCTCAAACAGCTGGGCCCGGTGTGCGAGCACCTGGCGTACGTGGAGGCAAACCCCAGACCCCTCCGTCCCGTCCCTACCACTGCAAAGATCCCCCTGTTCTTCCATGCATAAAGGGGTCCCCCTTTCCGCTTGGGAGAACATGGGGAGGCCCCAGGAGATGGCTATTCTCCTAGCCGCGGCTGGCTGGTTTCGGGTTTAGACCTGGGCCGTGCATGCGCACTCAGGCTGCCCACCACAAGCCTCCCTCGGGTCATGTGACCCACCCTTAGGGGCGAAGTGGCCCACCCTTCAGGGGTCACGTGACCCACCCTTCGGAGGTCACGTGCCCCGCGCTTGAGGGGTCTCGGGACCCACCTTGGAGTGGTCACGTCTCCCACCTTGGAGGGGTCACGTGACCCACCCTTGGGAGGTCACGTGCCCCACCCTTGAGGGGTCACCTTACCCAGCCTAGGGAGGTCACGTGCCCCACCCTTGAGGGGTCTCGTGACCCACCCTTGGGAGGTCACAGCAGTTCCACAGGGTCCCTGGGCACCTGTCCCTGGAAAGAGAAGCCCTCCCTGCCCCTCAGAGGACCACGCGATTTCCCCTAGGCAACACTGCCCAGCAGCACTCCCAGCCCAGCACAGACAGTGTGCTAAGGACAGACTTGGGGACCGGGAGCTTGGGCGGGGGATTTTCCAGGGAACTCTCCAAGGGCCCGGTGCCCTGTGTCGGCCGGGGAGTGCCCTCGCCGTTCCTTGACCCCGCAGGACACTTGCATCCAGCAATCAGCAGCCCTCTGCCTCCACGGGGCTCAAACACCTGTGTTCGGAGTGCGGGCACCTGGCGTACGTGGAGACAAACCGGCAGAACCCTCCACCCTGACCCTACCACTGCAAAGATCCCCCTGTTCTCCCTGCGTAAAGGTGTCCCCCTTTCCGCTTGGGAGAACATGGGGAGGCCCCCTGGACATGGCTTTTCTCCAAGCCTCGGATGGCTGTTTTCGGGCCTAGACCTGGCCGCGCATGCGCACTCAGGCTCCCCCACCACAAGTCTCCCTCGGGTCACTTGCCCCACCCTTGATCTGTCTGACCATTTGCACAGGGTCCCTAGGCACCTGTCTGGGAAACGGAAGCCCACCCTGCCACCCAGAGGACCGCGCGATTTCCCATGGGCCACACTTCCCAGCAGCTCTCCCAGCTCCTCACAGACAGTGTGCGCAGGAAAGACTTGGGGACCGGGGGCCTGGGTCGGGGATTTTCCAAGGGGCTCTCTGAGGGCCAGGCGTCCTCTCTCACCCGGTGAGTGCCCACGCCGTCCCTTGACCCTCTCACCACACCTGATTCCCGCGATAAGCGGCCCTCCAACTCCATGGGGCCGGGACACCTGGGCCGGGTGTGTGAGCAACTGGCTTACGTGGAGGCAAACCTGCAGACCCCTCCGGCCCGAACCCACCACTGCGAAGATCCCCGTTTTCTTCAATCCATAAAGGGGTCCTCCTTGAGGAGTGGAGGAACATGGGGAGGCCCCAGGAGATGGCTATTCTCGGAGCCGAGGCTGCCTGGTTAAGGGCCAACACCTGGGCCGCGCATGCGCACTCAGGCTCCCCAGCACTCGCCTCCCTCGGCTCATGTGACCCACCCTTTAGAGATCACAGCAGTTTCACAGGGTCCCTGGGCACCTGTCCGTGGACACAGGAACCCTCCCTGCCACCTAGAGGACCACGCGATTTCCTCTGGGGCACAGAGCCCAGAAGCACTCCCAGCCTCGCACAGACTCTGTGCGCAGCATAGACTTGTGGACCAGGGGCCTGGGCAGGGAATTTTCCTGGTAACTCTCTAAAGGCCGGGTGCCCTCTGTCGCTCGGGGAGTGCCCACGCCGTCCCTTGACCCCGCAGGAAACTTGCATCCAGCCATAGGCAGCCCTCTGCCTCCACGGGGCTCAAACAGCTGGGCCCGGTGTGCGAGCACCTGGCGTACGTGGAGGCAAACCCCAGACCCCTCCGTCCCGTCCCTACCACTGCAAAGATCCCCCTGTTCTTCCATGCATAAAGGGGTCCCCCTTTCCGCTTGGGAGAACATGGGGAGGCCCCAGGAGATGGCTATTCTCCTAGCCGCGGCTGGCTGGTTTCGGGTTTAGACCTGGGCCGTGCATGCGCACTCAGGCTCCCCACCACAAGCCTCCCTCGGGTCATGTGACCCACCCTTAGGGGCGAAGTGGCCCACCCTTCAGGGGTCACGTGACACACCCTTGCGCGGTCACGTGACCCACCCTTCGGAGGTCACGTGCCCCGCGCTTGAGGGGTCTCGGGACCCACCTTGGAGGGGTCACGTGTCCCACCTTGGAGGGGTCACGTGACCCACCCTTGGGAGGTCACGTGCCCCACCCTTCAGGGGTCACCTGACCCAGCCCAGGGAGGTCACGTGCCCCACCCTTGAGGGGTCTCGTGACCCACCCTTGGGAGGTCACAGCAGTTCCACAGGGTCCCTGGGCACCTGTCCCTGGAAAGAGAAGCCCTCCCTGCCCCTCAGAGGACCACGCGATTTCCCCTAGGCAACACTGCCCAGCAGCACTCCCAGCCCAGCACAGACAGTGTGCTAAGGACAGACTTGGGGACCGGGAGCTTGGGCGGGGGATTTTCCAGGGAACTCTCCAAGGGCCCGGTGCCCTGTGTCGGCCGGGGTGTGCCCTCGCCGTTCCTTGACCCAGCAGGACACTTGCATCCAGCAATCAGCAGCCCTCTGCCTCCACGGGGCTCAAACACCTGTGTTCGGAGTGCGGGCACCTGGCGTACGTGGAGACAAACCGGCAGAACCCTCCACCCTGACCCTACCACTGCAAAGATCCCCCTGTTCTCCCTGCGTAAAGGTGTCCCCCTTTCCGCTTGGGAGAACATGGGGAGGCCCCCTGGACATGGCTTTTCTCCAAGCCTCGGATGGCTGTTTTCGGGCCTAGACCTGGCCGCGCATGCGCACTCAGGCTCCCCCACCACAAGTCTCCCTCGGGTCACTTGCCCCACCCTTGATCTGTCTGACCATTTGCACAGGGTCCCTAGGCACCTGTCTGGGAAACGGAAGCCCACCCTGCCACCCAGAGGACCGCGCGATTCCCCATGGGCCACACTTCCCAGCAGCTCTCCCAGCTCCTCACAGACAGTGTGCGCAGGAAAGACTTGGGGACCGGGGGCCTGGGTCGGGGATTTTCCAAGGGGCTCTCTGAGGGCCAGGGGTCCTCTCTCACCCGGTGAGTGCCCACGCCTTCCCTTGACCCTCCCACCACACCTGATTCCCGCGATAAGCGGCCCTCCAACTCCATGGGGCCGGGACACCTGGGCCGGGTGTGTGAGCAACTGGCTTACGTGGAGGCAAACCTGCAGACCCCTCCGGCCCGAACCCACCACTGCGAAGATCCCCGTTTTCTTCAATCCATAAAGGGGTCCTCCTTGAGGAGTGGAGGAACATGGGGAGGCCCCAGGAGATGGCTATTCTCGGAGCCGAGGCTGCCTGGTTAAGGGCCAACACCTGGGCCGCGCATGCGCACTCAGGCTCCCCAGCACTCGCCTCCCTCGGCTCATGTGACCCACCCTTTAGAGATCACAGCAGTTTCACAGGGTCCCTGGGCACCTGTCCGTGGACACAGGAACCCTCCCTGCCACCTAGAGGACCACGCGATTTCCTCTGGGGCACAGAGCCCAGAAGCACTCCCAGCCTCGCACAGACTCTGTGCGCAGCATAGACTTGTGGACCAGGGGCCTGGGCAGGGAATTTTCCTGGTAACTCTCTAAAGGCCGGGTGCCCTCTGTCGCTCGGGGAGTGCCCACGCCGTCCCTTGACCCCGCAGGAAACTTGCATCCAGCCATAGGCAGCCCTCTGCCTCCACGGGGCTCAAACAGCTGGGCCCGGTGTGCGAGCACCTGGCGTACGTGGAGGCAAACCCCAGACCCCTCCGTCCCGTCCCTACCACTGCAAAGATCCCCCTGTTCTTCCATGCATAAAGGGGTCCCCCTTTCCGCTTGGGAGAACATGGGGAGGCCCCAGGAGATGGCTATTCTCCTAGCCGCGGCTGGCTGGTTTCGGGTTTAGACCTGGGCCGTGCATGCGCACTCAGGCTCCCCACCACAAGCCTCCCTCGGGTCATGTGACCCACCCTTAGGGGCGAAGTGGCCCACCCTTCAGGGGTCACGTGACCCACCCTTCGGAGGTCACGTGCCCCGCGCTTGAGGGGTCTCGGGACCCACCTTGGAGGGGTCACGTGTCCCACCTTGGAGGGGTCACGTGACCCACCCTTGGGAGGTCACGTGCCCCACCCTTCAGGGGTCACCTGACCCAGCCTACGGAGGTCACGTGCCCCACCCTTGAGGGGTCTCGTGACCCACCCTTGGGAGGTCACAGCAGTTCCACAGGGTCCCTGGGCACCTGTCCCTGGAAAGAGAAGCCCTCCCTGCCCCTCAGAGGACCACGCGATTTCCCCTAGGCAACACTGCCCAGCAGCACTCCCAGCCCAGCACAGACAGTGTGCTAAGGACAGACTTGGGGACCGGGAGCTTGGGCGGGGGATTTTCCAGGGAACTCTCCAAGGGCCCGGTGCCCTGTGTCGGCCGGGGAGTGCCCTCGCCGTTCCTTGACCCCGCAGGACACTTGCATCCAGCAATCAGCAGCCCTCTGCCTCCACGGGGCTCAAACACCTGTGTTCGGAGTGCGGGCACCTGGCGTACGTGGAGACAAACCGGCAGAACCCTCCACCCTGACCCTACCACTGCAAAGATCCCCCTGTTCTCCCTGCGTAAAGGTGTCCCCCTTCCGCTTGGGAGAACATGGGGAGGCCCCCTGGACATGGCTTTTCTCCAAGCCTCGGATGGCTGTTTTCGGGCCTAGACCTGGCCGCGCATGCGCACTCAGGCTCCCCCACCACAAGTCTCCCTCGGGTCACTTGCCCCACCCTTGATCTGTCTGACCATTTGCACAGGGTCCCTAGGCACCTGTCTGGGAAACGGAAGCCCACCCTGCCACCCAGAGGACCGCGCGATTCCCCATGGGCCACACTTCCCAGCAGCTCTCCCAGCTCCTCACAGACAGTGTGCGCAGGAAAGACTTGGGGACCGGGGGCCTGGGTCGGGGATTTTCCAAGGGGCTCTCTGAGGGCCAGGGGTCCTCTCTCACCCGGTGAGTGCCCACGCCGTCCCTTGACCCTCCCACCACACCTGATTCCCGCGATAAGCGGCCCTCCAACTCCATGGGGCCGGGACACCTGGGCCGGGTGTGTGAGCAACTGGCTTACGTGGAGGCAAACCTGCAGACCCCTCCGGCCCGAACCCACCACTGCGAAGATCCCCGTTTTCTTCAATCCATAAAGGGGTCCTCCTTGAGGAGAGGAGGAACATGGGGAGGCCCCAGGAGATGGCTATTCTCGGAGCCGAGGCTGCCTGGTTAAGGGCCAACACCTGGGCCGCGCATGCGCACTCAGGCTCCCCAGCACTCGCCTCCCTCGGCTCATGTGACCCACCCTTTAGAGATCACAGCAGTTTCACAGGGTCCCTGGGCACCTGTCCGTGGACACAGGAACCCTCCCTGCCACCTAGAGGACCACGCGATTTCCTCTGGGGCACAGAGCCCAGAAGCACTCCCAGCCTCGCACAGACTCTGTGCGCAGCATAGACTTGTGGACCAGGGGCCTGGGCAGGGAATTTTCCTGGTAACTCTCTAAAGGCCGGGTGCCCTCTGTCGCTCGGGGAGTGCCCACGCCGTCCCTTGACCCCGCAGGAAACTTGCATCCAGCCATAGGCAGCCCTCTGCCTCCACGGGGCTCAAACAGCTGGGCCCGGTGTGCGAGCACCTGGCGTACGTGGAGGCAAACCCCAGACCCCTCCGTCCCGTCCCTACCACTGCAAAGATCCCCCTGTTCTTCCATGCATAAAGGGGTCCCCCTTTCCGCTTGGGAGAACATGGGGAGGCCCCAGGAGATGGCTATTCTCCTAGCCGCGGCTGGCTGGTTTCGGGTTTAGACCTGGGCCGTGCATGCGCACTCAGGCTCCCCACCACAAGCCTCCCTCGGGTCATGTGACCCACCCTTAGGGGCGAAGTGGCCCACCCTTCAGGGGTCACGTGACACACCCTTCGGAGGTCACGTGCCCCGCGCTTGAGGGGTCTCGGGACCCACCTTGGAGGGGTCACGTGTCCCACCTTGGAGGGGTCACGTGACCCACCCTTGGGAGGTCACGTGCCCCACCCTTGAGGTGTCACCTTACCCAGCCTAGGGAGGTCACGTGCCCCACCCTTGAGGGGTCTCGTGACCCACCCTTGGGAGGTCACAGCAGTTCCACAGGGTCCCTGGGCACCTGTCCCTGGAAAGAGAAGCCCTCCCTGCCCCTCAGAGGACCACGCGATTTCCCCTAGGCAACACTGCCCAGCAGCACTCCCAGCCCAGCACAGACAGTGTGCTAAGGACAGACTTGGGGACCGGGAGCTTGGGCGGGGGATTTTCCAGGGAACTCTCCAAGGGCCCGGTGCCCTGTGTCGGCCGGGGAGTGCCCTCGCCGTTCCTTGACCCCGCAGGACACTTGCATCCAGCAATCAGCAGCCCTCTGCCTCCACGGGGCTCAAACACCTGTGTTCGGAGTGCGGGCACCTGGCGTACGTGGAGACAAACCGGCAGAACCCTCCACCCTGACCCTACCACTGCAAAGATCCCCCTGTTCTCCCTGCGTAAAGGTGTCCCCCTTCCGCTTGGGAGAACATGGGGAGGCCCCCTGGACATGGCTTTTCTCCAAGCCTCGGATGGCTGTTTTCGGGCCTAGACCTGGCCGCGCATGCGCACTCAGGCTCCCCCACCACAAGTCTCCCTCGGGTCACTTGCCCCACCCTTGATCTGTCTGACCATTTGCACAGGGTCCCTAGGCACCTGTCTGGGAAACGGAAGCCCACCCTGCCACCCAGAGGACCGCGCGATTCCCCATGGGCCACACTTCCCAGCAGCTCTCCCAGCTCCTCACAGACAGTGTGCGCAGGAAAGACTTGGGGACCGGGGGCCTGGGTCGGGGATTTTCCAAGGGGCTCTCTGAGGGCCCGGCGTCCTCTCTCACCCGGTGAGTGCCCACGCCGTCCCTTGACCCTCCCACCACACCTGATTCCCGCGATAAGCGGCCCTCCAACTCCATGGGGCCGGGACACCTGGGCCGGGTGTGTGAGCAACTGGCTTACGTGGAGGCAAACCTGCAGACCCCTCCGGCCCGAACCCACCACTGCGAAGATCCCCGTTTTCTTCAATCCATAAAGGGGTCCTCCTTGAGGAGTGGAGGAACATGGGGAGGCCCCAGGAGATGGCTATTCTCGGAGCCGAGGCTGCCTGGTTAAGGGCCAACACCTGGGCCGCGCATGCGCACTCAGGCTCCCCAGCACTCGCCTCCCTCGGCTCATGTGACCCACCCTTTAGAGATCACAGCAGTTTCACAGGGTCCCTGGGCACCTGTCCGTGG